>NC_069500.1:1166555948-1166813448 GCF_027579735.1 Bombina bombina | reverse complement strand
CAACTAACGATTATTTCAATAATCGATTAATCGGCCGATTTATGTTTTCGATTAATCGACTAATCAGATAAAAAAAAAAAAGGAAAACATTTTTCTCTTGTTAAGTGTATCCAGTCCACGGATCATCCATTACTTGTGGGATATTCTCCTTCCCAACAGGAAGTTGCAAGAGGATCACCCACAGCAGAGCTGCTATATAGCTCCTCCCCTTACTCCCATATCCAGTCATTCTCTTGCAACTCTCAACTAAGATGGAGGTTGTAAGAGGACTGTGGTGTTTTATACTTAGTTTATTTCTTCAATCTAAAGTTTGTTATTTTTAAATGGTACCGGAGTGTACTGTTTATCTCAGGCAGTATTTAGAAGAAGAATCTGCCTGCGTTTTCTATGATCTTAGCAGAAGTAACTAAGATCCTTTGCTGTTCTCACATATTCTGAGGAGTGAGGTAACTTCAGAGGGGGAATAGCGTGCAGGTTTTCCTGTAATAAGGTATGTGCAGTTAAAATATTTTTCTAGGGATGGAATTTGCTAGAAAATGCTGCTGATACCGAAGTAATGTAAGTAAAGCCTTAAATGCAGTGATAGCGACTGGTATCAGGCTTATTAATAGAGATACATACTCTTATAAAAGTGTATTTTAAAACGTTTGCTGGCATGTTTAATCGTTTTTTTACATATGTTTGGTGATAAAACTTATTGGGGCCTAGTTTTTTCCACATGGCTGGCTTGAATTTTGCCTAGAAACAGTTCCCTGAGGCTTCCCACTGTTGTAATATGAGTGGGAGGGGCCTATTTTAGCGTTTTTTTGCACAGCAAAAATTACAGACACAGACACCCAGCTTCTTCCTGCATGATCCAGGACTTCTCTGAAGGGCTCAAAAGGCTTCAAAAGTCGTATTGAGGTAGGTAAAAAGCCACAGTAGAGCTGTGGCAGTTGTTGTGACTGTTTAAAAAACGTTTTTGTCATTTGTTATTCCGTTTGTGGTATTAAGGGGTTAATCATCCATTTGCAAGTGGGTGCAATGCTCTGCTAACTTATTACATACACTGTAAAAATTTTGTTAGTGTAACTGCATTTTTTCACTGTTATTTAAAAATTTGGGAAAATTTGTGTTTCTTAAAGGCGCAGTAACGTTTTTTTATATTGCTTGTAAACTTGTTTTAAAGTGTTTTCCAAGCTTGCTAGTCTCATTGCTAGTCTGTTTAAACATGTCTGACACAGAGGAACCTACTTGTTCATTATGTTTGAAAGCCATGGTGGAGCCCCATAGAGAATGTGTACTAAATGTATTGATTTCACCTTAAACAGTAAAGATCAGTCTTTATCTATAAAAGAATTATCACCAGAGGTTTCTGTCGAGGGGGAAGTTATGCCGACTAACTCTCCCCATGTGTCAGACCCTTCGCCTCCCGCTCAGGGGACGCACACTAATATGGCGCCAATTACATCAGGGACGCCCATAGCGATTACCTTGCAGGACATGGCTGCAATCATGAATAATACCCTGTCAGAGGTATTATCTAGATTGCCTGAATTAAGAGGCAAGCGCGATAGCTCTGGGGTTAGGAGAGATACAGAGCGCGCAAATGCTGTTAGAGCCATGTCTGATACTGCGTCACAGTATGCAGAACATGAGGACGGAGAGCTTCAGTCTGTGGGTGACATCTCTGACTCGGGGAAACCTGATTCAGAGATTTCTAATTTTACATTTAAGCTTGAGAACCTCCGTGTATTGCTTGGGGAGGTATTAGCTGCTCTGAATGACTGTAACACAGTTGCAATTCCAGAGAAATTGTGCAGGCTGGATAGATACTATGCGGTGCCGGTGTGTACTGACGTTTTTCCTATACCTAAAAGGCTTACAGAAATTATTAGCAAGGAGTGGGATAGACCCGGTGTGCCCTTTTCCCCACCTCCTATATTTAGAAAAATGTTTCCAATAGACGCCACTACACGGGACTTATGGCAGACGGTCCCTAAGGTGGAGGGAGCAGTTTCTACTTTAGCAAAGCGTACCACTATCCCGGTTGAGGACAGTTGTGCTTTTTCAGATCCAATGGATAAAAAAATTGGAGGCTTACCTTAAGAAAATGTTTATTCAACAAGGTTTTATTTTACAGCCCCTTGCATGCATTGCGTCTGTCACTGCTGCGGCGGCATTCTGGTTTGAGGCCCTGGAAGAGGCCATCCAGACAGCTCCATTGAATTAAATTATTGACAAGCTTAGAACGCTTAAGCTAGCTAACTCATTTGTTTCTGATGCCATTGTTCATTTGACTAAACTAACGGCTAAGAATTCCGGATTCGCCATCCAGGCGCGTAGGGCGCTATGGCTTAAATCCTGGTCAGCTGACGTGACTTCAAAGTCTAAATTACTCAACATTCCTTTCAAGGGGCAGACCTAAATTCGGGCCTGGCTTGAAGGAAATTATTGCTGACATTACTGGAGGCAAGGGTCATACCCTTCCTCAGGGCAGGGCCCAATCAAAGGCCAAACAGTCTAATTTTCGTGCCTTTCGAAATTTCAAGGCAGGAGCAGCATCAACTTCCTCCGCTTCAAAACAAGAGGGAACTGTTGCTCATTCCAGACAGGCCTGGAAACCTAACCAGTCCTGGAACAAGGGCAAGCAGGCCAGAAAGCCTGCTGCTGCCCCCAAGACAGCATGAAGGAACGGCCCCCTATCCGGAAACGGATCTAGTGGGGGGCAGACTTTCTCTCTTCGCCCAGGCGTGGGCAAGAGATGTTCAGGATCCCTGGGCGTTGGAGATCATATCTCAGGGATAACTTCTGGACTTCAAAGCTTCTCCTCCACAACGGGGATTTCATCTTTCAAGGTTATCAGCAAACCAGATAAAGAAAGAGGCATTCCTAAGCTGTGTGCAAGACCTCCTAGTAATGGGAGTGATCCATCCAGTTCCGCGGACGGAACAAGGACAGGGATTTTATTCAAATCTGTTTGTGGTTCCCAAGAAAGAGGGAACCTTCAGACCAATCTTGGATCTAAAGATCTTAAACAAATTCCTCAGAGTTCCATCATTCAAAATGGAAACTATTCGGACCATCCTACCCATGATCCAAGAGGGTCAGTACATGACCACAGTGGACTTAAAGGATGCGTACCTTCACATACCGATTCACAAAGATCATCATCGGTTCCTAAGGTTTGCCTTTCTAGACAGGCATTACCAATTTGTAGCTCTTCCCTTCGGGTTGGCCACTGCCCCGAGAATTTTTACAAAGGTTCTGGGCTCACTTCTGGCGGTTCTAAGACCGCGAGACGACATCCTGATTCAGGCGTCAAGCTTTCAAATTGCGAAGTCTCATACAGAGATAGTTCTGGCATTTCTGAGGTCGCATGGGTGGAAAGTGAACGTGGAAAAGAGTTCTCTATCACCACTCACAAGAGTCTCCTTCCTAGGGACTCTTATAGATTCTGTAGGGATGAAAATTTACCTGAAGGAGTCCAGGTTATCAAAATGCTTGCCGTGTCCTTCATTCCATTCCACGCCCGTCAGTGGCTCAGTGCATGGAAGTAATCGGCTTAATGGTAGCGGCAATGGACATAGTGCCATTTGCGCGCCTGCATCTCAGACCGCTGCAATTATGCATGCTAAGTCAGTGGAATGGGGATTACTCAGATTTGTCCCCTCTACTAAATCTGGATCAAGAGACCAGAGATTCTCTTCTCTGGTGGCTTTCTCGGGTCCATCTGTCCAAGGGTATGACCTTTCGCAGGCCAGATTGGACGATTGTAACAACAGATGCCAATCTTCTAGGTTGGGGCGCAGTCTGGAACTCCCTGAAGGCTCAGGGATCGTGGACTCAGGAGGAGAAACTCCTCCCAATAAATATTCTGGAGTTAAAAGCAATATTCAAGGCTCTTCTAGCTTGGCCTCAGTTAGCAACACTGAGGTTCATCAGATTTCAGTCGGACAACATCACGACTGTGGCTTACATCAACCATCAAGGGGGAACCAGGAGTTCCCTAGCGATGTTAGAAGTCTCAAAGATAATTCGCTGGGCAGAGTCTCACTCTTGCCACCTGTCAGCGATCCACATCCCAGGCGTAGAGAACTGGGAGGCGGATTTTCTAAGTTGTCAGACTTTTCATCCGGGGGAGTGGGAACTCCATCCGGAGGTGATTGCTCAACTGGTCCATCGTTGGGGCAAATCAGAACTGGATCTCATGACGTCTCGCCAGAACACCAAGCTTCCTTGTTACGGATCCAGGTCCAGGGACCCGGGAGCAACGCTGATAGATGCTCTAGCAACTCCTTGGTTCTTCAACCTGGCCTATATGTTTCCACCGTTTCCTCTGCTCCCTCGACTGATTGCCAAAAATCAAACAGGAGAGAGCATCAGTGATTCTGATAGCGCCTGCGTGGCCACGCAGGACCTGGTATGCAGACCTAGTGGACATGTCATCTCTTCCACCATGGACTCTGCCTCTGAGGCAGGACCTTCTAATACAAGGTCCTTTCAATGATCCAAATCTAATTTCTCTGAGACTGACTGCATGGAGATTGAACGCTTGATTCTATCAAGGCGTGGCTTCTCCGAGTCAGTCATTGATACCTTAATACAGGCTCGGAAGCCTGTCACCAGGAAAATCTACCATAAGATATGGCGTAAATATCTTTATTGGTGTGAATCCAAGAGTTAGTCATGGAGTAAGGTTAGGATTCCTAGGATATTGTCCTTTCTCCAAGAGGGTTTGGACAAAGGCTTATCAGCTAGTTCTTTAAAAGGACAGATCTCTGCTCTGTCTATTCTTTTGCACAAGCATCTGGCAGAAGTTCCAGACGTCCAGGCATTTTGTCAGGCTTTGGTTAGGATTAAGCCTGTGTTTAAAACTGTTGCTACCCTGTAGAGCTTAAACTTGGTTCTTAAAGTTCTTCAGGGAGTTCCGTTTGAACACCTTCATTCCATTGATATTAAAACTTTTATCTTGGAAAGTTCTGTTTTTGATGGCTATTTCCTCGGCTCGAAGAGTCTCTGAGTTATCTGCCTTACATTGTGATTCTCCTTATCTGATTTTTCATTCAGACAAGGTAGTTCTGCGTACCAAACCTGGGTTTTTACCTAAGGTGGTTTCTAACAGGAATATCAATCAAGAGATTGTTGTTCCATCATTGTGTCCTAATCCTTCTTCAAAGAAGGAACGTCTTTTGCATAATCTGGACGTAGTCCGTGCCTTGAAGTTTTACTTACAGGCTACTAAAGATTTTCGTCAAACACCTGCCCTGTTTGTCGTTTACTCTGGACAGAGGAGAGGTCAAAAAGTTTCGGCAACCTCTCTCTCCTTTTGGCTTCGGAGCATAATACGCTTAGCCTATGAGACTGCTGGACAGCAGTCCCCTGAAAGGATTACAGCTCATTCTACTAGAGCTGTGGCTTCCACCTGGGCCTTTAAAAATGAGGCCTCTGTTGAACAGATTTGCAAGGCTGCGACTTGGTCTTCGATTCACACCTTTTCAAAATTTTACAAATTTGACACTTTTGCTTCTTCGGAGGCTGTTTTTGGGAGACCGGTTCTACAGGCAGTGATTCCTTCCGTTTAAGTTCCTGCCTTGTCCCTCCCATCATCCGTGTACTCTAGCTGTGGTATTGGTATCCCACAAGTAATGGATGATCCGTGGACTGGATACACTTAACAAGAGAAAACATTTATGCTTACCTGATAAATTTATTTCTCTTGTAGTGTATCCAGTCCACGGCCCGCCCTGTCCTTTTAAGGCAGGTCTAAATTTTAATTAAACTACAGTCACCACTGCACCTTATGGTTTCTCCTTTCTCGTCTTGTTTTGGTCGAATGACTGGATATGGCAGTGAGGGGAGGAGCTATATAGCAGCTCTGCTGTGGGTGATCCTCTTGCAACTTCCTGTTGGGAAGGAGAATATCCCACAAGTAATAGATGATCCGTGGACTGGAAACACTACAAGAGAAATAAATTTATCAGGTAAGCATGAATTATGTTTTTTCCCCTATATTTAAAATAAATCCAAGCACTTTTGCCTGCAGCAGAGAAGAGGTGCTTAGTAGGTGTTGAGGTGCTTAAGATGCATAAGTAGGGTTTTCCAATTTCACCAAGGTGGGATATTTATCTTTGTTAAAGTGATTGTCAACGCTAGGAAGACCATTGGAACAAATAAAGGCTTTCCAGCAGGCACGGATTTCCCGCACGGCTATTGGCTAAGAGGTGAAAGCGTCGCCTCTCAGCAAAACAGCGTTCTGCCGTGGGCTACCTGAGCAGCACAGTGTGGCAAACGCTTGAAACAAATAAAGGAACTTTCAGCATGAAGTATTTTATCCTTCATGACTGAAAGTCCCCTTTATTTGTTCCAATGGTGAATCCTAGTGTTTCACAAACGCTAGGATTTACCATCACTTTAACTCTCCACCAATGCAAGTGGCCTCTTAAAGTAAGCCTGGACTTCATTCTAACATAAAAAATATCTTGAAAATCTATATGCAATGGAAATAACCCACTATAAGGTTAGGGAAAAAATATCTAGTCTACTCTTAAAATTACAGATATTTACTTAGAGGTTGAATTTGGGGAATTAATAAAAAAAATAAAAAAATAAAGTCAAATAGTGATAAGAACTATATATTAATAACAAGACAAAGCCTTACACATTTATCTATACAGTACATATAATCGGCAATAGTAAGCAATACGCTAATAATTGTGCAAACAGATAATAGTGCACATCAATTCAAATTACAACTCCCATCAATCTAGGGCTAGGTGTAAATAAGCTTGGCACTATATCATGCAAAGCATATTCCCAAGTCACCTGATTTAATATTAACAATCTAAATGATGAATGATATTATTTCTTGGTTGCACATAAGCTAATAAAAACTTATAATGTATGGAAAAAGTGAAAAGTAAACGTCTGTAGACATCCTTTAGGCTAAGGACATAACCATAAAACACAATACCATGTGCAGGAGCTCATTAGAGTGAAGCAGCTGGTGTTGTGCACAGACCAACTAATTGCAAAGCAACTAATCGATTATGAGATTCGTTGACAACTATTTCCATATTCGATTATTATTGATTATATCGATTAGTTGTTGTAGCTCTAATTGATATATATATATATATATATATATATATATATATATATATATATATACAGTATGTGTGTGTGTATATATATATATATATATATATATATATATATATATAAATCCAAATTACAGAAGTCCCTCCAAAGGTCATCAACCTGGGTGCATAAATGTATAGTACAAATCCCACAAAGCAAATGCACTCTCAGGATTTTTAAACAAGAAAATTCACAAATTTATTGGAACGTTTTCGGGGAGAACTTCCCCTTCATCAGCATAACAATACAATGACAAATTCACACTAATATATACACAATGTGAAGCAAACATTCAATTACAAATCAAAACACCTGTATAAACACTCAGAAAATGCGCCAAAACACTGTGCTGGAACGCAAGCCATGCGTTCCAAGGCAATTACATCCGGAACTACATTCTATGTGTCATTTCCTGTATAACAAAATCAAGCTCATCACAATACATAAAA
The DNA here is from genome assembly GCF_027579735.1 of Bombina bombina. Classification (NCBI taxonomy): domain Eukaryota; kingdom Metazoa; phylum Chordata; class Amphibia; order Anura; family Bombinatoridae; genus Bombina; species Bombina bombina. Next base: position 1,166,805,880 of record NC_069500.1, on the reverse strand, counting down.
ATGTGAGAATCATTACAAAACTGTGAAAAACATCACATATTAATCAAAGCATTATAGTGACTTCAAGTGTTAAAGTCCTGTGCAACAGTATTGTACCCCTTACTGTGTATGTAAAATATCGGCCATTGCCTGCTCTAGTAACTAAAGAGCAGTGTTAAATCTACATACCCATGTGCGTATACAAAGCGCTGTCTTTCAGCAGTGCTATTATATTTCTCGTTAAGAACCCATCTCGGCTATTTCATGCTGGAGCGCATCCTGTGCGTTCCAGTGTACAAACTGGAAGTGGTAACTGAAGATGACTTCCGGTACATCGGAATAGTATCAACAATAATATCTAGAATCTAAAACCCATACTATTTGTGATGTGTTATGTACTGCTGTGACTCGCCCTGGTATAGAACATTATTAAATGAACTACGGTGCCCCAAAGAATTACATAAAATAAATGGTACAGTATCCTCTATTTCCATTGCCCCAGTAAATGCCACCTATTTGTCTGAAAGAAAGAAAACTGTGCATACACAGCTATATCAAATACCAGTCCTATAGGGTTTAAAAAATGTTAAAGCAATATAAATTAACACATGAATAAACTAGATATAGCCTGCCTGGCTAATCATAGGATACCTCTACAATAGTACAAGAACATATACAGAAAATATAGAAAAAATAATAAGGAAAAAACAAGAAAAATTAAATGAAATAAACTAAAATAAATCATCTATGGAATCTCCATGGAGATATATAAAAACAAAGATATACATGTTGCATCATAAGAACTCAATGGTTGGAAATACATAGAGCTCACAATTAGGTCAGTATGACATTCTCGATTCAAATGTAGATATGTGGCCCTTGTGTTCATGATCTGTCATATTAAATACACCAGCTATGCGCTGGATACATGCAATATATCAGAGTGTAAGAGTCACATCGGTATCCCTCATATTGGTTCCTGCACCTCAAGTGAGTGACACGTTCACGTGGTCTTTATGTTGATACGATACTGGACACCCCGTCAGAATGACAGTAATCGTACCCACGTACCAAAGGAGGAAACCAACCATTTGCCGCCCAGTGAGACCACAATTAATGCACTCCAGGTATGTAGTGCATAACTAGATGAGAGAGTCATATAGCTGTCCTTATACACCACCATCATGAGTGCTTGGGGGTATATCAACCAAACGTTGCACATATACCACTAGGTAACAAGAGAATGGATATAAAGTTGTAACCCACACATGGCTTCACGTGGTCCGCCTGACAGGGGTGGATCCCGTAACAGGACCCACTCCTATTCAGCGTGAGGGTACAACGGGGGAGATAGTACCCTCATCAGGGGCATAGCCCCCACGTTCCCCTATCAAAAGGTTCACGTCGCCCGTGATTGTACCCCTGGATTGTGTCTCCAACCTAGATGAGTGCTTTAAAGTTCGGTGGTGAATTCAAACCCTCTGGATGCACTGTTCCAAGTCTATATATCCACTCCGCCTAACGAATCAAGAGTGCCTTGTTCCTGTCACCACCTCGATCCAGTCGTGGTATATGGTCAATCAGGATATACCTGATGGAGGATACCTGGTGGGACATCTGGGCACAATGCCTTGCAACGGGTTGTTCAGATTCACCTTTATCCAGTGCTAATTGTATAGCCCGTCTGTGATTTGCCATCCTCTCACGTAAGGTTCCAATGGTGTTTCCCACATAGAACTGGGAGCACGGACAAAGTAATAAGTAAACCACGTGTTTTGAGGTGCAAGTTAGTGAATGTCTGATGGTATATACCCGGTTGGTGTGCGGATGATGGAACATTTTAGTGGCAATAACGCCATTACAAGTGGTGCATCCCAAGCAGCGATATGATCCTTTAACATTTACCCTGGTTGTAGAGATGTAAGAAGATTTAGGGTCCGTTTTAACCAGCAAGTCCCTGATATTAGTGCCCCTTCGATAGGCAACCATGGGGGTAAGATTCTGTGCAAATGGAAGCTTTGGCTCAGACGTGACTACAGGCCAATGTGTCCTCAGAATGTGGTGCGCATCAGTGGTATAGGGTGCAAACGTAGTAGCCATGATCAATTTCTTCCAATCCGGTGGTCTCACCTCTTTATGAATGAGGGTTTCTTGAGACAATGTTGATATATATAATTGTTATATGTAATTTTTATTTGTTTTATTAGTATCATGACATTGAATTTCAACAGCGCATGCACTCATTTATTCGCCGTAGCAAAATCCAACTGGACAACTTCCTTGTCAGAATCTTCTACCTCTTAGTGCGTATGATGCTGATTTACATAATCGCATTCCACACATTCCTTTTTAACATATGTGGAGTGCGATTACGTAATATAGAGCATGCGCAGATTCTGACAAGGTAGCAAATTCTGATAGAAAACCGTCTCCTGTGCTTCTGTCTTGGAATGAAAATATTTCCATATCTTATTAAAATTCCATATAAAATGTTTAATTATCATTCTTAAAAACAATTTAATGTACTTTCAATTTTTTTTTCCTCCCCCTTATAATTTAACTCTTTAAAGTGTTTTTTTTTCACTGCCCCCTCCCCCCCAGAAATCTTGAGTGGATACTACAGGATCCAGAACGCAGAGCCTGCAGCATCATACAAAGTGATTGCTTAATCAGTGTAGGATGTCAGTCAGAAGATATCAGATAAACAATATTTATGAGGTTTAGTTTCTAGTGCAATTTACTGTGGTGGGGGAGTTTAATTTTACATTTTCCACATATTCTTCAACATTTAATATTGTAAACTGGTATCCTTTATTGAAGAGCATACCTTTAGCAGGCTCACAATCATGCATGTGTCCTGAGCACTAAGGACAAGATTTATCATGAGGCGAATGCCTCGATCAGTTGCAGGGCTTGTTCATTTGAGCCTGCAACTGATATTTATTAAGTTGCGGTTTAAAACCCTGCTTCATAAACCCTCTCGCCAACTTGGATTTAGGAGTTAAAAATCACCCAGATTCATTAGACCGGGTGATTGACAAGCCCTAATCTCAAGCAATTGGTTGCACGAGCGTGGGGGAGGGGGTTTAGCATTGCAAAAACATTCGCATACCTCCCAACATATGTGGCTGAGAATTAGGGACACAGGAGGTTGATAGGAGCCCGTCATTATTTTGTGGGTGGAGCTGTGTTTGGAGGGAAGTGATCATGGGGGGTTAGTGGGTGGGATTGTGGGTGTTTCTGGGTATTCCGTGGGTGGGTCTAAGGGAAATTCTGTAAAGAGGCACTTATGGCAGTTTCAGAGGAACAGAGCTCAGAATCAGGGACTTTCCCTCTCAAACAAAGACAGTTGAGTGGTCTGCAGATTCACTCGTGCAATGGTGAAAATTGGGAACAAATGCAACCCAAAATCTGCCATGGAACGCGGACAGGTTCACAGTTATACATTTTTCCCTAAAAGCCAGCAGTGTATGTAACTATCGCCTAGATTTAGAGTTTGGCGGTAGCCGTCAAAACCAGCGTTAGAGGCTCCTAACGCTGTTTTTTACCGCCCGCTGGTATTTGGAGTCAGTCAGGAAAGGGTCTAACGCTCACTTTCCAGCCGCGACTTTTCCATACCGCAGATCCCCTTACGTCAATTGTGTATCCTATCTTTTCAATGGGATTTTCTAACGCCGGTATTTAGAGTCGTGGCTGAAGTGAGCGTTAGAAATCTAACGACAAAACTCCAGCCGCAGCAAAAAGTCAGGAGTTAAGAGCTTTCTGGGCTAACGCCGGTTAATAAAGCTCTTAACTACTGTGCTCTAAAGTACACTAACACCCATAAACTACCTATGTACCCCTAAACCGAGGCCCCCCCCACATCGCCGCCACTCTATTAAAATTTTTTAACCCCTAATCTGCCGACCGCACACCGCCGCCACCTACTTTATCCCTATGTACCCCTAATCTGCTGCCCCTAACACCGCCGACCCCTATATTATATTTATTAACCCCTAATCTGCCGCCCCCAACGTCGCCTCCACCTACCTACAATTATTAACCCCTAATCTGCCGACCGGACCTCACCGCCACTATAATAAATGTATTAACCCCTAATCCACTTCACTCCCGCCTCAATAACCCTATAATAAATAGTATTAACCCCTAATCTTCCCTCCCTAACATCGCAGACACCTAACTTCAAGCATTAACCCCTAATCTGCCGACCGGACCTCACCGCTACTCTAATAAATTTTTTAACCCCTAAAGCTAATTCTAACCCTAACACCCCCCTAAATTAAATATAATTTAAATCTAACTAAATAAATTAACTCTTATTAAATAAATTATTCCTATTTAAAGCTAAATACTTACCTGTAAAATAAACCCTAATATAGCTACAATATAAATAATAATTATATTGTAGCTATTTTAGGATCAATATTTATTTTACAGGCAACTTTGTAATTATTTTAACCAGGTACAATAGCTATTAAATAGTTAAGAACTATTTAATAGCTACCTAGTTAAAATAATTACAAAATTACCTGTAAAATAAATCCTAACCTAAGTTACAATTAAACCTAACACTACACTATCAATAAATTAATTAAATAAAATACCTACAATTATCTACAATTAAACCTAACACTACACTATCAATAAATTAATTAAATACAATACCTACAAATAAATACAATTAAATAAACTAACTAAAGTACAAAAAATAAAAAAGAACTAAGTTACAAAAAATAAAAAAAATATTTACAAACATTAGAAAAATATTACAACAATTTTAAACTAATTACACCTACTCTAAGCCCCCTAATAAAATAGCAAAGACCCCCAAAATAAAAAAATGCCCTACCCTATTCTAAAATTAAAATAGAAAAGCTCTTTTACCTTACCAGCCCTGAAAAGGGGCCTTTGCGGGGCATGCCCCAAAGAATTAAGCTCTTTTGCCTGTAAAAAAAAACCATACAATACCCTCCCCCAACATTACAACCCACCACCCACATACCCCTAATCTAACCCAAACCCCCCTTAAATAAACCTAACACTAAGCCCCTGAAGATCTCCCTACCTTGTCTTCACCACACCGGGTCCCGATCTGTCCAGAAGAGCCTCCGAAGTCTTGATCCAAGCCTAAGCGGGGGCTGAAGAGTGACGTCCATCCTCCGGCTGAAGTCTGGATCCAAGCGGGCAGAAGAGCAGAATCGGACCGGCAAACATCTTCATCCAAGCCGCATCTTCTATGTTCTTCCATCCGATGACGAGCGGCTCCATCTTGAAGACCTCCAGCGGGAATCCATCCTCTTCTTCCGACGACTAGACGACGAATGAAGGTTCCTTTAAGGGACGTCATCCAAGATGGCGTCCCTCGAATTCCGATTGGCTGATAGGATTCTATCAGCCAATCGGAATTAAGGTAGGAAAATTCTGATTGGCTGATGGAATCAGCCAATCAGATTCAAGTTCAATCCGATTGGCTGATCCAATCAGCCAATCAGATTGAGCTTGCATTCTATTGGCTGTTCCGATCAGCTAATAGAATGTGAGCTCAATCCGATTGGCTGATCCAATCAGCCAATCAGATTGAGCTTGCATTCTATTGGCTGTTCCGATCAGCCAATAGAATGTGAGCTCAATCTGATTGGCTGATCCAATCAGCCAATCGGATTGAACTTGAATCTGATTGGCTGATTCCATCAGCCAATCAGATTTTTCCTACTTTAATTCCGATTGGCTGATAGAATCCTATGAGCCAATCGGAATTTGAGGGACGCCATCTTGGATGACGTCCCTTAAAGGAACCTTCATTCGTCGTCTAGTCGTCGGAAGAAGAGGATGAATCCGCGCTGGAGGTCTTCAAGATCAGCCGCTCGTCATCGGATGGAAGAACATAGAAGATGCGGCTTGGATGAAGATGTTTGCCGGTCCGGATGTCCTCTTCTGCCCGCTTGGATCAAGACTTCAGCCGGAGGATGGATGACTTCAGCCCCCCACTTAGGCTTAGATCAAGACATCGGAGCCAGGACCGATCGCTGATACCCGGTGTGGTGAAGATAAGGTAGGAAGATCTTCAGGGGCTTAGTGTTAGGTTTATTTAAGGGGGGTTTGGGTTAGATTAGGGGTATGTGGGTGGTGGGTTGTAATGTTGGGGGGGGGTGTTGTATGTTTTTTTTTCCAGGCAAAAGAGCTGAATTCTTTGGGGCATGCCCCGCAAATGGCCCTTTTAAGGGCTGGTAAGGTTAAAGAGCTTTTCTATTTTAATTTTAGAATAGGGTAGGGCATTTTTTTATTTTAGGGGGCTTAGAGTAGGTGTAATTAGTTTAAAATTGTTGTAATATTTTTCTAATGTATGTAAATATTTTTTTATTTTTTGTAACTTAGTTCTTTTTTATTTTTTGTACTTTAGTTAGTTTATTTAATTGTATTTATTTGTAGGTATTGTATTTAATTAATTTATTGATAGTGTAGTGTTAGGTTTAATTGTATTTTTTTTGTAGGTATTTTATTTAATTAATTTATTGCTAGTGTAGTGTTAGGTTTAATTGTAACTTAGGTTAGGATTTATTTTACAGGTAATTTTGTAATTATTTTAACTAGGTAGCTATTAAATAGTTATTAACTATTTAATAGCTATTGTACCTGGTTAAAATAAATACAGTTGCCTGTAAAATAAATATAAATCCTAAAATAGATACAATATAATTATAATTTATATTGTAGCTATATTAGGATTTATTTTACAGGTAAGTATTTAGCTTTAAATAGGAATAATTTATTTAATAAGAGTTAATTTATTTAGTTAGAATAAAATTATATTTAACTTAGGGGGGTGTTAGGGTTATGGTTAGACTTAGCTTTAGGGGTTAATACATTTATTAGAGTAGCGGCGAGGTCCGGTCGGCAGATTAGTGGTTAATAATTGAAGTTAGGTGTCGGCGATGTTAGGGAGGGCAGATTAGGGGTTAATACTATTTCTTATAGGGTTATTGAGGCGGGGGTGAGGCGGATTAGGGGTTAATAACTTTATTATAGTAGCGGTGAGGTCCGGTCGGCAGATTAGGGGTTAATAATTGTAGGTAGCTGGCGGCGACGTTGTGGGGGGCAGATTAGGGGTTAATAAATATAATATAAGGGTCAGCGGTGTTAGGGGCAGCAGATTAGGGGTATATAACTATAATGTAGGTTGCGGCGGTGTACGGAGCGGCAGATTAGGGGTTAAAAATAATATGCAGGGGTCAGCGATAGCGGGGGCAGCAGATTAGGGGTTAATAAGTGTAAGGCTAGGGGTTTTTAGACTCGGGGTACATGTTAGGGTGTTAGGTGCAGACTTAGGAAGTGTTTCCCCATAGGAAACAATGGGGCTGCGTTAAGAGCTGAACGCTGCTTTTTTGCAGGTGTTAGGTTTTTTTTTCAGCTCAAACTGTCCCATTGTTTCCTATGGGGGAATCGTGCACGAGCACTTTTTTGAAGCTGGCCGCGTCCATAAGCACTGCTGGTATTGAGAGTTGGCGGTAAATTATGCTCTACGCTCCCTTTTTGGAGCCTAACGCACTGAAAACACAGCCATTCTGTGAACACTAAATACCAGCTGTATTTAAAAGGTGCGGACAAAAAAAAGCAAGCGTAGCTAACGCACCCCTTCTAACGCAAAACTCCAAATCTAGGCCAGTGTTTTTAACAATGTTCTATATATATATATTTATATATACTGTGTATGTGTGTGTGTGTGTGTGTATATATATATATATATATATATACTACAAACACACACACACAAAAACCTTATACAGCCTGGCACTCTTTTTCAGACTCATAGCTAGATTAAACACAAAATTAAAAAGTTAGCATTTGTCCTTATGGTGACAAGACCAGGACCTCGTCAAGGTGTCTTCCTCCCTGGGCTTCATAACGTACAGCCACACAATGCATGCCTTCAACTTAATAAACTGAGATACAAACGACATAACATAAGCCTTTGTAGTTTCCTTAGACACATACAAAACACGGAAATGGACTGCACTCTCAAACCAGACCTGGTAAATATCCCATATCAGTGCAAAACTCAGTGCCTTGAGTGCTCACCAGCACACACAGACAGCTGCACAGCTTTCAGGGACTCAGATAGATAACCCATGGGTACAAACCCATATGGAAAGTTACAAAACAAAAATATTAAGACAACACAAAGGCAGATAGTGTAGTCTATTCCTCTGTAAGTAGTACAAGGGCTGATATAGGGACTTTATATGAGTGTTGTCTTGGATATCTCTGGTGACTAGTGCAATAGTTGAGAAACATTTCTGTAGCAATCCTGAATATTTTAGATGTATGTTCTAGTTTTGCATCCCCCATATTAAGAAGAAAAAAATAAATATATACTCATTGTGTATGATGTACCAATCCGTTTACAATACCTAGGTTTCAAAATGGCGCTTTAAACACAATTTCATTGGTTTAAGTATTTTGAACATGCAGTGCTGAAAATAGTGGGCAGGATAACGTGACATCATCGGGGAATAAAAGATATAACTTTTATAACGTTAAGAAACTTCATTTTGGAGAAAATATAGGTCAGTAGGTTTTAATTAATGTTTATTAACTTTAATATGTATGTTGTTTGTCTTAAAAATTATAACAGAAAGTAATCCTTTAAGTGTTATATGTGATGGTTCTATAGAAAACTTATTTGATTCTTGCTAAACCAATAAGCTTTTATAAAAAGAAGTACCATTGTTTAAGTTAATGTGAGCCTATGGGTACACACCAATTTAGTGTAATCGTGCTTGAAAGTCACCTTAGTGCGATCCATTAATTATAAGTATATGCCTAGGCTATAATATAGAAGTGCATGATTACTGCTGTTGGTAAAATTGTGTAGCTTGTAAAATGTGATAGCTTTTCCAACTCTAAAGTTAAAAATAGAGCTTATGGGAATTGAGACCTATAGTAAAATTACCATGTCTAATGTGAGTGAGTCAAACGACAATAATCATGAGTAAAGCCTGGTTGGTTTATGAATGTGTTTAGTAAGTTAAAGGGCCATGATACCCAAATGTGGAAACACTTGAAAGTGATGCAGCATAGCTGTTAAACGCTGACTTGAAAATATCACCTGAACATCTCTATGTAAAAAAGGAAGATATTTTACCTCAAAATGTCCTAAGTATCCACACCCCATTGTAAAGGACTTTAAGCAGCAAATCAGTATGCCTGTCCCGGGACAGACAAGGGAGTGAGCCTCATGCACACTTGTGTTATATCTCTATTCAGTTTAAAGGGCCAGTAAACGTACCAAATAATGTTATATAATTCTGCACATAGTGCAGAATTATATAACATTAGCTGAGCGCTAGCTTTATAAAACAGAAGGCTACAGACCGACCCGCTCAGTAGATCAAGGAGTGGCATTCTGTAAAAGTAATTTTCTTAGGTAAATATATATGTACAGTAGCCTACATAGATATTTACCTAAGAAAATTACTTTTACAGAACGCCGCTCCTTGATCTACTGAGCGTGCCTGTTTTTTTTCACAGCCAGCCCGATCGCGCTATTAAACTAAACTAGTTCGTTCCTGCTGCCAGATTATCTTACTTTTTACATAGAGATGCTCAGGTGATATTTAACAGTTTAATAGTATTAAAAAGCTGACAGGTATTATGTCCCTTTAATACCAACTTATCCATATCTATTTTTTGGAGCAGAGTTTTAATCGTCATTTTGGAAGAAAAGGCACGAAGCTCAAGATAGGTTTGCAGTCTAGAAAATCAACTGTCACATTCAGTTTTACAAATAAATAAATGTCAGCTGTGCTAACATCAAGGTGCATATGTTTCTGTAAGTAATATAGGCATAGTGCTGATGTGTTAAACACTTTTATGAATTAATTTCTTGATCACTTAGTGTAGTGTAGTATGATTAGTTTTGAATTAATTTGTTGATCACTTAGTGTAGTGTAGTTTGATTAGTTTTGAATTAATTAATTTTGTGATCAGCTAGATCATACAATTTCAAAATGGTTTCCAATTTACTTCTATTATTAAACTGGCTTCTCTCCCATGGGATTCTGTGATGGAGAAATACCTAGGTAGGTGTCTGGAGCACTACATGGCAGGAAATTGTGCTGAAATCTAGTGGTCTTGCAAATGAAAAACATTCTTGCAAAACTGCTGCCATACAGTGCTCCAGACACGTGCACGCTCCTGAGCTCACGTCCCTGATTTTCATCAAAATATACCAAGAGAATGAAAAACATTTGGTAATAGACGTAAATTAGAAAGTTGTTTAAAATTGCATGCTGTATCTAAATCATTTTGTTTCCTTTTAAAGGGACAGTCTACACCCGATTAAACATAAACCGATACCTTAGATTACTCAAAGAAGATGCACCTGCACTGCATTGCTCGACCGGTACACGAGTAAGCCTAAAAAGAACATTGGTTTAGTTCATGCACATATGGCCGCCAAACTCCCTCCACTGTTACGTTTTTACAGTTTGTTATATTAAATTGTCCAATCAGAATCTGCTCGCAAGTTAAATTTTGAAGAAGCGTTCACGCCGATTTGCACATGCGCAATTAAATAGGAACCAAATATCCGGAACCTTTGTGTAATTGAGTGTTAATTTGATTATACGAATCTACACTACAATACATAGTGTTCTGACCACTACTTGTCAGCGGTCAGAACACTATGCTCATGCACATAAGCAGAGCAACGACGTCACAGTATGGAAAAGGAATAGAGAAGGGAAAGAAGGAGGAGGGGGAGGAGTTTGGCAGCCATATCTAGAAGAGAAATAAAGTTACTCATCGTAACATTACTTGTGTACCGGTCCATCTGCTATATATATAAAGGGGTGCAATGGTGTGTTTATTTAATTGGGTGTAGACTGTCCTTTTAATCAAGGAAGAAACAGGGGCGAAACTACAGGGGGTGCAGAGGTCGCAGGTGCGACTGGGCCCCTGAGGGTGGGGGCCCAGCTTAAAAAAAAATAAATTAAAAAAAAAAAAATTATAATTTTTTTTTTTAATAAAAAACGTTAACCTACCACTGCCTGCACTGATATCATGTGAGTGTGACATGACTACAGGGGTTAGTGTTTCTGTTTTACCCATTGGTGTTTATGTGTGTGTGTATGTATGTGACTGTGTGTATTTATGCATGTATGTGTGTTTGTGTGTTTGTGGAACCAGCAAATTACAGACCTTGTTACTACAGCATGAATGTATTAAATTCACCTTTTTTTTGAGGGGGGGGGGGGGTGTTGGGGGGGGGGCCTTCTTAGATTCTTGCACCTGGGCCCTGTGGTTTCTAGTTACGCCTCTGGGAAGAAAGATGACATTTTTAACATTTAATTGTACTGTACAGCACTAATAAACATTATACTGGATTCTCCATGACATTATGTATAAAACTGAACTTTAGAAATTACAAGAACCAAAGAGAAAGCCACATGTAAAAATGTTATATAGTAAGTTGTCAAAATGAGTTTTTTTTAATACTGTTCTTCTCGGTAAGATATAGTACTTAAAATAACATTTTTATTTAAAGAAAACAAGTAACCTTTTTATGAGAAAATGATGTAAGGATCTTACTAACATTTAGGTACGAATATGATGACCTATACACTGTTATTTTTAAAGAGGAGAATGATATAAATTGTGCAGAATGAGGATAATCTTTGGCTTCCATTGATATTTAATTTGTTGTAAAACGCCACAAGTGCAATGTAAGTTACTTGGCAGAATAAAATATTGTTATTGTATCCTATAGAGATATTGTTATTTTGCAATCAATCCCTTATGAGCCAATGGAGGATAAACTCTATTATTATTTATAGTGAACAATTGCCATTTTTAATGTTATAAGCAATTATGAATCCACAAAGGCATTTTAATAACACTCAAGCTACGCTATTATACAAAATTACGCTTATGGCTTTCATTTTGCATGGTTCATAACTTTAGGAAATAGATATCCTACTAAGTGTGGCACTATTTCCAAATGCAATTAAATAAATGTATATTAAAGCAAGCAGTCCAGTACACAAAATTAAATAGTGTCAAATACTAGCACTATTCAACTCCATGCATGCACTTTTATTAGTATTGTTAATAATAATAATAATAATAATAATATTTTTTATTATTAATAATAATAATCATCCATTTAATTAGTGTATTGCCCACTGTTAAGATGCAGGTGCCAGCTTTAAACCAGCAACAAGCATATGAGGAGAGGATAATGCAGATTTTAAATAAACACTATTATTTAAATATTATAAATTGAAAGTTAAAATACAATGTAAATTTAGAAAATAAATAAATACAAAAGTAATACTTAGAAAGGGAATTAAACACTGTAATAAGTTAAAGGGATATGAAACCCAATTGTATTCTTTCATGATTCAGATAGAGCATGCAACTTTCTAATTTACTCCTATTAGCAAATCTTTTTCGTTCTCTTGGTATCTTTATTTGAAAAGCAGGAATGTAAGAAATTAGATCTCCTTATTTCATCACTTTCTGTGCACACACATTTTTCTTTGTTATCTCTTTCTGTATACCAAAGCCAAATAGTTAGGGACTGATTATCTAAAGGTCTCTGAGCTGGCAAAATTATTTAAGAATTATCGCCACTCCCATTTCCCTGGTGGAATTATATAAAGCTACTTTTTACCCTGAATTAACATTTTATTGCTTATCTTTCCTAACCCAACTGGAAGTGTAATTTATTTTGCTGGCTCTGTTTACACAGCTTTTCTATAGCCAATACTTAAGTATAGAAACTTTCAGTATAGGTGGGGATACCATAGGCAAAATCAGCTATTTCAAATATCAAAGCAAAGGTAAATGAGCTATTTTTAAACAATTTACTACACTCCAGCAGGTAAAATGAATAACTGGAAACAAATTAAAGGGGAGAAACATTAAAGGGACACTGAACCCATTTTTTTTCTTTTGTGATTCAGATAGAGCATGACATTTTAAGTAACTTTCTAATTTACTCCTATTATCACATTTTCTTCATTCTCTTGGTATCTTTATTTGAAATGCAAGAATGTAAGTTTAGATGCCGGCCCATTTTTGGTGAACAACCTGGGTTGTCCTTGCTGATTGGTGGATAAATTCATCCACCAATAAAAAAAATGCTGTCCAGAGTCCTCAACCAAAAAAAAGCTTAGATGTCTTCTTTTTCAAATAAAGATAGCAAGAGAACGAAGAAAATTTGATAATAGGAGTAAATTAGAAAGTTGCTTAAAATCGCATGCTCTATCTGAATCACAAAAGAAAAATTTGGGTTCAGTGTCCCTTTAAAGGGCCATTATAAACCACTTTTTTTTTGCATAAATGTTTTGTAGATGATCCATTGATATAGCCCATCTGGGAGTGTTCTTTTCAGACTCCTAACCAAGCCCCTCAGTGTCAGACATAGACGTGCTTTTCCAGTCTACTGCTGGCTTCTGTTTGTATAATCTGTCTTTTCATATGCAAGGGGGGGGGGGTCTGTAATTTAGCCACTTTCCCTTGGTGTTCCTTCTTATCTAATCAACAGACCTAAACTTGGAGATTCTAAGTAAGTTTTTGAAAGGTTTTATACTGAAATTTTATATCAGTATCTGTGCATATTATTCTTTATAATAGTGTCTATTACATGCAGTTATATGAAAATTGGTGTAGTCTGTCCCTTTAAGGGTGCACTGTCCCTTTTAATAAAGCTTATGTTTTATCTGGTGACCGTATGCATGTCATTACTTGTAGTATGCTCTGTTTTAATGTAAACAAGTAGATCATACACAGACTTCCCAGCTAGGATATAAAAAATAAGACCCATAGAGGCCCATTTATCACGCTCCGTATGGAGCCTGAGGGCCCGTGTTTCTGGCGAGACTTCAGAAACAGCAGTTATGAAGCAGCGGTCTAAAGACCTTTGATACATGGGCCTCATAATGTCTACAATACATTTAAAGCATTACATTATTGTGTTCTCTTTGACCACAAATGAAGTACTTCATCTGAAATTCACTGGTTACTTGGACAGATTAAAAACATCACAGCTATCATTCCTTATATAAAATTAATCTTGCTCATACTTCAAACATTACAAACAGATTTAAAGTGAGGCTGTCTTAAAGAGACAGAATACTCATATGTTAAATCACTTGAAACTGATGCAGTATAACTGTAAAAAACTGACAGGAAAATATCACCTGAGCATCTCTATGTAAAAAAGGAAGATATTTTACCTCACAATCTCCTCAGCTCAGCAGAGTAAGTTCTGTGTAAAAAGTTATACTCAGCTGCTCCCAGCTGCAGGTAAAAATAAAAAAAAAGAAGAAATGAACAGCAGCCAATCAGCATCAGCAGTGCTGAGGTCATGAACTCTTACTGTGATCTCATGAGATTTGACTTAACTCTCATGAGATTTCATAGTAAGCTTCCTTTACCTGATTGATATCCAAGTACAATAAATATAGAAGACATTTATTATAACAAATTACAAATTGTTAATATCATTATGTCACAGCCAAGTTTTACTTTAATTTTATGTCCCCTCCAAAAAAAAATTATAATAATAGTTATAAAAATTGGTTTTAAAGAACGTCTATAAAATAAGTATAGTAGAATATATTACTTATTTACTTATGAATGGAATTACATCCTCACACCTGGGGCGTGATCCGATATACGTCATAGTTTTTGGCGCATGCGAGGGAACCCGCACCGCCCGTAATTTCACCTCGCAACTTGAGCTATCCAATATACTGCGCCGTAAGTAGTAAAAAAAACCAGCAATCAACTAAAATGTGCGCAAATACACATTTAAGTTGTCGCAAGTACTTAGCCAGTATTTTGTTCACGTAAAGTCTCAATAAAGTGTAGTTTTATGCAAATTAGGCTACGAATCGTAAAAACAACGGCCAATTCTAAAAGATGCGACACGTAATTACGCCATTCAAAATTCATACATAAACCCATGAGCAGCAGCCATTTTCTTTAGTGTGTTTGGTTGGTTCTTGGAGCTACAGCACACTACAGTGAGTAGAGATTAGTGGTAAGAGCATTGAGAGAGGAGCATTTCATTCAGTTATTTAGGTCGGATTGTTGGATTGTTAAGCCTGTACATTTACTTACACTTTTTTTTACATATTGCACATATTTTGCATACACATATATACAAAATACACAACACTTTTTTTTATAACACCTCACACATTTTATTTATCTTTTACAGTGTGATAGGCTGAGTGTTTGGTTGTGATTGTGTGTGATTGAAGTGGGAGTGAGTGTGAGTGTGTGTAGTTTGAGGATGACAGGGAGAGCTAGGGCGGGGGGAGGAGGGAAAGGGAGTTGCAGGGAGAGGATTATGGACAGGAGGAGCAGTAGTGTCCCCGTCAGGGAATAAGTGGAGAGGGAGAGCTAGAAGGGATGATGGGAGTGGGGCTGCCCAGAGACCAGGCACACTCAGAAGAGGGACAGAGGGTGCACATGGGGATAGAAGGGGGAGGAGGGAGAGGATAGGGAGGAACCCACACCAGGGACATCCCAGGGAGGGAGCCAGGCGGCCCAGGACGAGGAGCGCATGAGGTGCCCCAACTTTTCTTTTGCCGAAAACCTCGCGCTAGTCCAGGCCGTCATGGAGAACCACACTGCCCTCTTTGGCCAAGAGAAGGGCAAAGGAGTTGCCCGAAGGCGTAGAGATGCATGGCTGAAGGTCGAGGAGGCAGTCAACAGCGTGGCCCAGCAGAGGAGGAATGTGGATGGGCTCAAGAAAAGGTGGAATGACTGCAAGAGGCGGGTGAAGGAGAAAATGGGCCAAGAAGCCATGTACCAGAGGGGAACAGGAGGTGGTCCTCCCCAGGAGGCGGAATATAATGAGTGGCAGGAGATCATTCGCAGGTCCCTGAGCGTCACAGCAGTCCGTGGACTTCCAGGGGCTCGTGACTCAGGGGCTGCAACATCAGCACAGCATGCTGGTGAGTAACATCCCACACACCAGTATTATATGTATTTGAGATATAACATCCTTTAATGTCACACATTCATGTACACAATGAGGAGCATGGTATTTGGCCTACTATCAAAAACATCTACAATTATATTTCACATTAAACCAAATCTTTTTATGTCATTATTCAGATAGAGAATACAGTTTTAAACAACATCCCAATTTACTTCTATTATCTAATTTGCTTCATTATTTTGTTATTCTTTGTTTATTAAATATCAATGCACATGGGTGAGCCAATCACATGAGGCATTGATGTGCAGCCACCAATCAGCAGCTTCTGAGCCTATCTAGATATGCTTTTCAGCTAAGAATATCAAGAGAATGAAGCAAATTAGGTAATGGAAGTAAATTACAAAGTTGTTTAAAATTGCATGCTCTAGCTGAATCATGAAAGACTAAAAATGGGTTTAATGTCCATTTAATGCTACTTAACACATTGAAATTCAGGATATGAGGTGGAATAGTTAAATACTAACATGTCTCAGAGTAACACAGGCCACAAGCCACATGTAGAGTTTTCAGTAAATGGACACTTTCGCCATCACAATACTTTTAGCTCAAGAAAGCACGTTATGTGCCTACATCAGGCTAAAGGAAATTGTGTGACCATAGTGTCACTTAAAGAACACATTTTCTCCATCACTGACATGTACACAGAACTATTGTATGAAACACATACATGTATACTTGCATATTAAAATCCCTCATATCACAAATCACAATGTGCACATGTATGTTATAGAGTTTGACATAAGAATGAGTATAGGCCCTAGCATGTATCAATGTACATTGTATGCCCACATGGATATATATATGATTGTACTAATACCTCTCATCATTTGACTCCTCCACAGAACCTCCTGTCACCAGGGTGCAAACGGGCATGCCTCCACCACAACCACCAGGCCAGAGAATGCCTCCACCGCATCCACCAGGCCAGAGAATGCCTCCACTGCATCCACCAGGCCAGAGAATGCATCAACAGTATGCTCCCAGGCATGAGCTGGGTTGGATTGCCTCTGTTGAGGACCCAGACGTCATGCCACCAACATTGGAAGAGGAGCCCTGGCCGGAGGACTATTCTTTTGGTTTTGAGGGGGAGCCAAGTTATCCCCAAAGGGTAGATGTCTTTACCCCCCCTCCCAATATCAGGCCAGTTAGGACTTTTACCAACAGGACATACAAACTGGACAGGCTGAGTGGTCGCACACCAGTCGGCAATGGGACTACCAGTCCACCCGGAGAGCTCCACCATCCGCTTCCCTTGGAAGAGCTCCAGCATATGAAGAGGAGCATATAGCTGTCGTAGTTCCTCATGCAGCACCAGCTGTCATAGTTCCTCCTCAGCACCAGCTGTTGTAGTTCCTCCTGAAGCACCATCTGTTGAAGTTCCTCCTGAAGCAACAGCTGTTGTAGTTCCTCCTGAAGCACCAGCTGTTGTAGTTCCTCCTGAAGCACCAGCTGTTGTAGTTCCTCCTGAAGCACCAGCTGTTATAGTTCCAGATGCAACAGCAGCTAGAGGTGAACCTGTGCCTATAATCCCTGCTGATGAACAGCCTGTAGATCCTCTGACTTCTGCCCTGGGCGACAAATACATTGCCCTCCAGAGGAGGCTCACAGCAAGCTGCGAGAGAATGCAGAGAGACCAACGCAGGTTTTACAGGAGCCAACAGACTTTACTCCAGTGTTCCATTGAGCTGCAACGGGCCATGGCAGCATCTTTAAATGGTATAGTCCAGAACCAATCTCAGATGATGAGAGTTATTTCGGATATGCAGATGCAGACTGACAACAGATGGCGGGAACAAAATCTACTGTTGGGTGTGTTGGTGGAGCATTTCACACACCAGCAGGACACTGCCTCCAGCCTCTCATCTGTGGCCAGCACTCCTGCAGAATCCTCTGAATCCACACAACCCAGGAGAGCCACTCAATGCACCTCAGCCCCCTCATCTAAGTAGCCTAAAAAAAAAAATATTGTTATATTTCAGCCTAAATCTTGTCCTCTGTTATTTACCATATAATTGTCATTCACGACCATGTGAGGGGTGTTTTAGTACACTAATATTTTTGAAACATATAATAAGACCTGTGTGGAAATGGCCCAAAAAAGGTAATATCATCATGTTTATGACATATTCATGTTCTCTAAACCACATCACATAGTTATTCTGAGAACTAGAAGGGTGCAACCGCACTGCACAAATATTTGGGGGATGCCAGTAAAATGCCTACTGTCGGTAGACTTTATTTGTTGACTGGAGTGCTTATGCATAAGACAATGGTTTTGAACACTATTAGTTAAAAAAAGGAATTTTAACTCGCTGCAGGATGCATTTTGATAGCACTTCCTTCTCCCCGGGGAGAAGTAAATGCTATAAAAATGCATCCTGCAGCAAGTTAAAATTCCTTTTTTTAACTAATAGTGTTCCATATCACATAGTTGTGTTTGAAGGGTACATATAGTGATATTCACTTTTAAGATGTAAATCAAGGTTTCTCACATCCAATAGAAATTGACCCATGTGCAGGGATAGGCACGAGCCAAGGCTGTGGTGGACATTTTCTAAGGTAAAGACTTTTATTGAAGGACACCTTGCCTATCCCTGCACATGGGTATATATATCAAAATAATAATGTTTTTACAGAAGGTGTGAACATACGGTATAAACATCCATTTTCATTCCTCGAAATGATAGTCAATAAATCATAGTGACCAAAACATGAATTAAACTAATGATATATTTTCAGTAATTAGGGTGGTTAAGGGAATGGGGGTGGGATGTAGTAGTTTCACTTACATGCAGTGGAAATCCACAGTATGTAATTCGATGACCAGCTGCAGCAGGGGCAGCACCATGACCATGGACCTCAGTAGCAACTATAGAATCAGCATGTGTAGATGGAACAACAGGGGATTGTAGCGCTTCCAGCACCCCTTGTGCCCAATGATGCACCCCTTGTGCCCCATGATGCACCCCTTGTGCCCCATGATGCACCCCTTGTGCCCAATGATGCACCCTTGTGCCCCATGATGCACCCTTGTGCCCAATGATGCACCCTTGTGCCCAATGATGCACCCTTGTGCCCAATGATGCACCCCTTTGTGATTGGTTTGACACACTTGCAGAGGCAGGAATAATAAATGCTTTGAAGAGGTTAACTATTTGTGATCAAGCTGCAGATATGTATGTTATTAAGCATGCATTTGTTAGGCCTTCAGAGAGTTACGTTGGTTTCTAAGTTAGTGCAAGGGTTGCTGCGCCTGCAATTTGTGGCGAGATGAGAATGGAGTAGATTTTCTGAAATCTGTGAGCGTAAGTCCTTACGCCGTATATTGGATACCAAACTGCGCGTGTTTTGTATGTCAGTCTATGGGCCAAAAAACGACGGGCGAAGGCAGAAATATACGCGCGTAACTTCTAAGTTACGCCGTATATAGGATACCAAACCTGTGCAAAATTTGATGTCGCCGGCTTTTGCGGGCGACGATTTATATCGGACCGAGGCCCTGTCCTTTTTCCACCATACAACAGCAAAAAATCATGTATCAAGCTCAGCATTCGCTTGTTTTAATGTGCTTGCTACATTTCTGTAGAAAGCAGTATCTGTTATACCTGTGAAAGGGTTCTACTAAATAAGTAACATTCCCTACAGCTGTATGCTCTGTACAGTTTAAAGGAATAGTCTAGTCAATATTTAACTTTTATCATTCAGATAGAGCATGCAATTTTAAGCAACTTTCTAATTTACTCTTATTATCAATTTTTCTTCATTCTCTTGGTATCTTTATTTGAATGTAAGCTTAGAAACCGGCCCATTTTTGGTTCAGCACCTGGGTAGCATTTGCTGATTGGTGGCTACATTTAGACACCAATCAGAAAGCACTACCCAGGTTCTGAACCAAAAATGGCCGTCTCCTATGCTTACATTCTTGCTTTTTAAATTAATGATACCAAGAGAACGAAGAAAAATTCATAATAGAAGTAAATTATAAAAGTTGCTTAAAATTGCATGCTCTATCTGAAACTTGAAAGAAAAAATTTGGGTTTTAGGTCCCTTTTAAGTAGATGAAATCATATATAATCATATTAATGCAATATTAATTTTTAACAAAGTGTTATAGTGTGTATTTACTGTAAAAAACATCCAATGTATGTAAAAAAATATTTATTTATGAATAAATAGAACATATATTATGCTATGTGAATAACATTCAAATGTGAAATATTCATATTTTCATGTCGGGTTAGCGCACATGAGAATATGCGCAAGAGTGGGGTGTTAGTCCCCCCCCCCCTTTTTTCTCCATTGACTTCTATGGAGGTAAACGCACCGCAATATTGTAATTTCGGATTTTTGCGCTGGTCGGGTTAGCTCGAAAACAGTTTACTTTCAACTCATGATATATTGTTTAATAAATGATAACCAGTGCTTGCAATGCAGATGAAGGTTTTGTCAACATCATTAATAAACAAAGTGATAGGTTTGCTGATAGCAGGAAGATGGTTTCTGAAGCCTATTCTTTGGTAACCACTACAATGGAAATTATTTTACTTGGATGCACATTTGTGGTTAAAGGCCATTATAGTACAAAAATTATATGCTCTCATTTATTAGAGCATATCATTTGAGCACTAGCAACCATGTAGGTCTATGTGCTTAACACCCACAAAGGGATTAAACACATAGTTAAAGTACCACTAAGGTCACAAGCAGAAACAGCTGCTGAGCCAGTTACACAGCTGGGTTATGTGACTGCTGCTGGTGATAGGGTCACTAGCCATTTCTGCTCAGGTCTAGCCATTCCTTGTAGCTCCTGAGCAGTACTTTAACTATGTGTTTAACCAATTAGCAGGGGTTAAATACCTAAGCTTGTACAGTTGCTAAGTGCTAAAATTACATGCACTAACAACTTTTTGTACAGTTCATTTTTGATAATATTGTTATACAACTAAAGAAAAACAATAAAAAATGGAGGGCGCTAAAAAGCCAAATCCACATTTATTCACTTGCTATGCATAAAAATGACATAAAATAGTACTAATAAAGTGTTTCCAGACAGGTTGGTTATTACATGCTGCCTGTAAACAATCCGCTCACATCAATGCAATCTGCTGTACTTTTTGACTACATAACACTGCTGAAATAACGGTATATACACCTACGATAGCACCTTGTCAGAAAGAGACCAGCAGAGTGAAAAAGTCATGGACCATCACATATCATTTAACAGTCTGGGATGTCACACTGACAAGTTTGTTTACATTCGGCACACTGGCTGACTATAAAAGGACGTAGGAGGGACACTGAAACTTGCAGTGGGGACCAGCAGCAGAGTATAGGAAACACCTGGACCTATGGTATTGAGTGAAGGGGTGAGTGAAATCGCTCTATGTTTTTTCCATCAAGGCTAGTGGTGTTCCGCTATCAAACTATCAAGGTAACTGCTGTCTTTTATGGTCCAAGGAACTGGGGTGATGTGAAACAATTTGTACTCCTGCCTTTGCTGCCTGCTTTCTTCTCTCAAGTCCATGGTGCAGGCGATGCTACTATCCGTCACACTTGAAGGGCCGTGTTCCTGTTCCACGCGGTAGATTGTGGTAAGATCGTTTCATTTTACTTTATTTGCAATGTATTGTAATGGGAATGTTTCCCGAGAGGCTACCACCTTGCGGGTCTAACTATACATAAGGGTCTCTGTGAGTATTATGTGAATGTTTCTCGAGAGGCTACCACCTTGCGGGTCTAACTATACATAAGGGTCTCAGTGAGTCTCTTTTAGTATCTTGGAATTGAGGGTTAATATCTCCTGAGGGGGGTTATTGAACAGGGGGGGGGGGGGGTTATAATCATGTTTGTTATGTGATTCAACCTGCTTATGTGCAATGTTTACTGGGCTCTTGGTTGGAACATTGAGGCCTTTGGAAGTCACATGGCCTTTTGGATTTTTTGACCTTGAGGTATCCGCTCTGAGAAGTATCTTAATACGACTTCTAGCCTTGCTCCTTGGAGCGTTGGACTTTAGCTAGGGGTGGTACCTTCCTTTGGTCGGAGCTTTCGAGTTCTTCTCGCTATCCGGATTCTCTGGATATACATCCATGCCTTTGTGTCTGGCTTTTTGACCGGTTGGGGTGTTTAGTTCTAGAGTAAGGTTTGCCTGAACTATTAAGTGCCCGGACCTGTTTTTCTTCCTGAGACTTCCGGTTGCTGAAGCTTTGCTTGGCCTTTTCCTGACCCAGTCTTGGGTGGTTTTGGAATCTTGGATCTCAGAGCTGGTCGGGTGTTTCACGGTAGTGGAACTTGGACTGTGTCCTTGCTCCATCTACCTACCCTGGTCAAGGTTGGCCAGGTTTTCAGAGTATTTTTTACTCTTTGCCACAGAGTGGCCCATGTCCTCTGGTGGTTAACAGTGTGGCTTGAGCCTCAAGGATGGTTGGTTCATACCCAGCTGCTTGCTCTGGATGTCCAATTTCTGGTGCGCCTTAGGGTTGCATTCCCCTGGTCAGTTTGCCAGTGTTCCCATGGATTTTCTGCTCGGCAGGCAAATGGGTTGGCTGTACCTCTGCTTGGCAAGCTATTTGTCGGGGGATCCTTTCTAGGACTTCTGTGTTGGGAATTTCTCTTCCCATTAGCTGGTGTCTTCGGGCCTTGAGGGCAGTTGTTGTCTTTCCGGCATATTCCCTTAGGGGATATTCTCCTCCATATGGAGATGGCGGAAAGGTGGGATTGGTTCCCCTTGGGGTCTTGCTTGTTCCATGCAGACTTGTTGAGCTTTTATTTTGATAGATCCTTAGGTCTATGGCCTTGTTGTCTGTTTTCAGAGTTAGGTTGTACTTGTACTCTGTGGGGATGGCTGTGCTTTTCTAGTGCTTTTTCAGCACTAGAGGGTGTTAGTTCATGTGTTTGACATAGATAACATTGATCTCACGCACGTGAATTTACTGAGGAGTGAGCACTGATTGGCTAAAATGCAAGTCTGTCAAATGAACTGAAATAAGGAGGCAGTCTGCAGAGGTTTAGATACAAGGTATTTACAGAGATAAAATGTGTATTATTATAACTGTTGGTTATGTAAAATTGGGGAATGGGTAATAATGGGATTATCTATCTTTTTAAACAACAGCAATTCTAGTATTGACTGTCCCTTTTAAGACTACTTTGGATCAAAGATCCTATTTGGGATTTCCCTTAGTGACTTTTATCCGCATCCCATCTGTGGTTTTATTAGTACTTTTTTAAGGTGGTATTCAGTTATTATTGGGAGACGTCCCTTTTATAGTTCATGTCATTTTTATGCATAGCAATTGAATACATGTGGATTTTGTATTTGGCTTTTTAGCACCCTCTATTTTTATAATTGTTTTTAAGGTTTGATTCTATTCTAGAAAGAGGCTAGATAAAATAGATTGTCAAGCGCTGACACATTACTGTTTCCATACCACTACAGAAGACATGTAGTAACTTCAACAATTGTGTAGTGTGTGCAGTTTGAGTGTTAAAGCCCATGTACATGGGCCAAAATGTTCAATTAAAGAAATCTACCTATCCCTTTATCCATCTATCCCTATCTCCTATCCTTATTCCTTTATCTCTATTCATCTATTCATCTATCCCTCTATCCCTATCACTCTGTCCCTATATCCCTGTCCTTATCCCTCTATCCCTATCCCTCTGTCCCTATTCTTCTGTCCCTATCCCTCTACCCCTGTCCCTCTATCCCTATAGCTCTGTCCCTATTCCTCTATCCCTATGTCCCTGTCCCTATTCCTCTATCCCTCTATCCCTGTCCCTCTATCCCTCTCCCTCTGTCCCTATCCCTCTGTCCCTATTCCCCTGTTCCTATCCCTATCTCTTCCCTGCCCCGCTGTCCCTGTCCCTATCCCTCTGTCCCTGTCCCTCAATCCCTATCCCTCTGCCCCTGTCCCTCTATCCCTCTCCCTCTGTCCCTTTCCCTCTGTCCATATTCCCTTGTTCCTATCCCTATGTCCCTATCTCGTCCCTATCCCTCTGTCCTTATCCCCCTGTCCCTATCACTCTGTCCCAATCCCTTTGTGCCTATCCCTCTATCATTTATCCCTCTATCCCTATCCATCTATCCCTATACCTCTGTCCTTATCCCTCTGTCCCTGTCCCTCTATCCCTGTCACTATCCCTCTGTCCCTATCCCTCTGTCCCTGATCCCCCTCAAACAGCTCTCTAACCTTCCCCCTCTAACTATTGCTGCAATCTAATAAAAATATAATCTAATAAACCCGCTTTTTTAATTATTTTTTATTTTATTCTGTAGTGTAGTGGTCACACCACCTCCCCTCTCCCGCGATCGCCATTTAGCCCCGCATCCCCAAACCCTCTTTCTGTTATGTAGCTGCCCCATCCCTCCCTCTTCCTTTAATTTATGTAGCGTAGAGCCCTCCCACTCCCTCCCCCCTCCACTGCTGAGCCACCCACCCGCCTTTCGCCAACACCTCCCACCGGCACCAGCAGAAGATAGTTACAGATGGTGACACACACAGTGTCACAGTCTGTAATGATCAGGCATCTGCCCTCATATGGAGGTAGAGCACCGATCCCGCTCCTGCTCCATATGCAGCAGATGCCTGAAGCTTTAGAAGCTCCAGCTCTCGGCTGCTACATAACAGCTGAGAGTGCTGGAGCTTCCTGAAGCTGTCTCATGCTGCAGGGAAAAGGCCAGTTGTGTTTGTCCTCGCACTGTCTCTACTGCTTATGACAGCTTCGGACAAACACACTTGGCCTTTTATATAGTTGTGTCAAACATTTCCATTGAGAAGTTGCATTTGTCTAATTGCAATAACAATGTATATTCATTTAGTTAATCTACACAGAATATATAAAGACTAGTTTTAAAGCCCCTAGCCAAAATCCCCCCCCTCTAAGATCCTTCCCCTAGCCTTTATACCCTCCTCCACTCTAGGATCCCCCTGTACCTCCTTCCCCCTCCCTCCTTCCACCTTCCTGCCTCTCTTAGCATACATTTTTTCTGTAGTTTAGCGGTCCCACCTGTTCCCTTCCCTCCAGCGATGGGCCGTCCACCTGCCTCCCTCCTAAACCTCTCACGCCACCAACGATTGGCACCACCACTGCCCGATGCTGAGAGGGACAGACTATTTCTGCACTGCCCAACTTGTGAGGCATGCAGAAATAGCAGGTACGGGGTATGACGCTGGTCCTTAATTCCTTAAAGGCTTAACGACCAGCCCTGTCCTCACACAGTCTCTACTGCGCATTAGCGCTGGTCATTAAGGGGTTAGGGTCAGGTATGTTTGTCTCGTGCTGCAGTCTCTACTGCGCATGACTACATCAGACAAACATACCTGGCCTTTTATAATATAAGATAATATAGAACTGTAATCAGAAATATAGAGGTGCATTAGCATTTTAGAACAAAAAACAAACAAAACAGATTTAGGTTTGTGGGGGGAAAAGGTAGTTTTTAATCATTTTACTTTTTAAGAAATATAAATAAAAAAGTTTGGATTTTAGAATAATTCTGGATTTTGGAATTCCGGATTTGCCAATTTGTACCTGTACAATAAGTATTACAGTTTAAGTGGAAAATATGAAATGATAAATTAGCAATTTAAATATGTGATAATGACCTGATTGCTGTTAGTATACCAAAAGATATTGCAAGTTCTTTCTAAAATCTGTTAATTTACTAACGGTTAGATTACGAGTCTTGCGTTAGCTTTAAAAATCAGCGTTAAGGGGTCCTAACGTTGCTTTTTAACGCCCGCTGGTATTACGAGTCAGGCAGGAAGGGGTCTACCGCTCACTTTTTTTCCTCAATTTTAGCATACCGCAAGTCCCCTTACGTCAATTACGTATCCTATTATTAATTGGATTTGCCTAACGCCGGTATTACGATCGCCTTAAAAATTGAGCGGTAGACCCTCTCCTGTCCAGACTCCTACCGCATATAAAAGTCAGTAGTTAAGAGTTTTATGGGCTAACGCCGTAACATAAAGCTCTTAACTAAAGTGCTAAAAAGTTCACTAACACCCATAAACTACCTATTAACCCCTAAACCGAGCCCCCCCACATCGCAAACACTATAATAAAATTATTTAACCCCTAATCTGCCGACCGGACATCGCCACCACTTTAATAAATTTATTAACCCCTAAACCGCTGCACTCCTGCCTTGCAAACACTAGTTAAATTATATTAACCCCTAATCTGCCGTCCCTAACATTGCTGACACCTACCTACAATTATTAACCCCTAATCTGCCGCCCACAATGTCGTCTCTACTATATTAAATTTATTAACCCCTAAACCTAAGTCTAACCCTAAGTCTAACCCCCCTAACTTAAATATAATTTAAATAAAACGAAATAAATTTACTACTATTAAATAAATTAATCCTATTTAAAACTAAATACTTACCTATAAAATAAACCCTAAGATAGCTACAATATAACTAATAGTTACATTGTAGCTAGCTTAGGATTTATATTTATTTTACAGGCAACTTTGTATTTATTTTAACTAGGTACAATAGTTATTAAATAGTTATTAACTATTTAATAACTTCCTAGTTAAAATAAGTACAAATTTACCTGTAAAATAAATCCTAACCTAAATTACAATTACACCTAACACTACACTATCATTAAACTAATTACCTAAACTACCTACTATTAATTACAATAAAATAAAATAAACTAAATTACAAAAAAACCAAAACACTAAACCCAACATTAAAACCCACCACCCACACACCCAACCCTACTCTAAAACCCACCCAATCCCCCCTTAAAAAAACCTAACACTAACCCCCTGAAGATCACCCTACCTTGAGATGTCTTTACCCAGCCGGGCACAAGTGGACCTCCAGAGGGGCAGAAGTCTTCATCCGATCTGGGCAGAAGAGGTCCTCCAAGCGGCAGAAGTCTTCATCCAGGCGGCATCTTCTATCTTCATCCTTCCGGAGCGGGTCCATCTTCAAGACATCCGACACGGAGCATCCTCTTCATCCGACGGCCGATGATTGAATGACTGGTCCTTTAAGTGACGTCATCCAAGATGGCGTCCCTTGAATTCCGATTGGCTGATAGAATCCTATCAGCCAATCGGAATTAAGGTAGGAAAAATAGGATTGACCTCGCATTGGATCAGCCAATCGGATTGAACTTCAATCCTATTGGCTGATTGCATCAGCCAATAGGATTTTTCCTACCTTAATTCCGATTGGCTGATAGGATTCTATCAACCAATCGGAATTCAAAGGACGCCATCTTGGACGTAATTTAAAGGACCAGTCATTCAGTCGTCGGCCGTCGGATGAAGAGAATGCTCCGCGTCGGATGTCTTGAAGATGGACCTGCTCCGCTTTGGAAGGATGAAGATAGAAGATGCTGCCTGGATGAAGCCTTCTGCCGGTCTGGGTGTCCTCTTCTGGCCGGATAGGATGATCTTCAAGGGGGTAGTGTTAGTGTTAGTATTTTTAAGGGGGGATTGCGTGGGTTTTAGAATAGGGTTGGGTGTGTGGGTGGTGGGTTTTAATGTTGGTGGGGGGTGTTGTATTTTTTTTACAGGTGAAAGAGCTGATTACTTTGGGGCAATTCCCCGCAAAAGGCCCTTTTAAGGGCTATTTGTAATTTAGTATAGGGTAGGGAATTTTATTATTTTGGGGGGCTTTTTTATTTTATTCGGGGGATTAGATTAGGTGTCATTAGCTTAAAATTTTAGTAATTCTTTTTTTTCCCCTGTAATTTAGTGTTTTATTCTTTTCGTAATTTAGTTTATTTAATTTTATTGTAATTAATTGTAGGTAGTTTAGGTAATTAGTTTAATGATAGTGTAGTGTTAGGTGTAATTGTAACTTAGGTTAGGGTTTATTTTACAGGTAATTTTGTACTTATTTTAGCTAGGTAGTTATTAAATAGTTAATAACTATTTAATAACTATTGTACCTAGTTAAAATAAATACAAAGTTGCCTGTAAAATAAATATAAATTCTAAGATAGCTACAATGTAACTATTAGTTATATTGTAGCTAGCTTAGGGTTTATTTTATCGGTAAGTATTTAGTTTCAAATAGGAATAATTTATTTAATTATGTTAAATTTATTTTGTTTAATTTAAATTATATTTAAGTTAGAAGGGTGTTAGGGTGAGGGTTAGACTTAGGTTTAGGGGGTTAATAACTTTATTATAATGGCGGCGACGTTGGCGGCGGCGGCAGATTAGGGGTTAATAAATTTAATATAGTTGCGGCGACGTTGGGGGGGCAGATAAGGGGTTAATAAATAGAATGTAGGTGTCTGCGATGTTGGGGGCAGTAGATTAGGGGTTCATAAGTATAATGTAGGTGGCGGCGGTGTCCGGAGCGGCAGATTAGGGGTTAATAATATAATGTAGGTGTCAGCGATAATGGGGGCGGCAGATTACCGCTACCGTAAGCAATGCTGGTATTGAGGTGAGATGTGGAGCTAAATTTTGCTCAACGCTCACTTTTCTGAGGCTAACGCCGGCTTGCAGAAAACTCGTAATACCAGCGTTGGCTTAAGTGAGCGGTAAGAAAAAAAGAAGCGTTAGCACCGCACAGCCTTACCGACAAAAACTCTTAATCTGGCCATAAGGGAGTACAAGAGACATGTGGAAAAGGAGAGGGAACTGAGGTGAGAGAGAAATAACATCAATTAGTATAATTAGTATGCAACTAGTGGAAATAAACCGACATTCCTTCTCTAGGAATACAAGATCATAAGAAAAATCTCTAGAGATAAACACTCAAGTGTGCTGCACAGCATTTATTGGCTCCCCCAACTATTACAGCTCCCAAGTGACCTTCACACCAGCTTACTGCACATGAAACCCCTCATTCCCCTCACAGTGTGATTTGCTGCTCATAAACCTCCTGACACATGCAACACAAGAGCAATGTGATTTTTATTATAGGGATGTAGCCTGATGACACAGCTGGTATTGTAAGCTGAGAAACGCGTCACTTTGCTATCGACACTGTGTACAAAATAAAGATTGTACTTTTAAATATTCGTGCTCCTTTGTGTTCTCTACGGACCTGACACCTGTTGACCTTCTGCCTCCTGGATCTTCCGACTAGATAAGCCCCGTCTCTGTTGGGACGTGCTCAAAGCTGCCGCTGTGTCCTATGGGCGACTGTAAAGGTCCCGTGCCATCTGGTCTGGCACTCCGGTTGTGTCGCTACGTTTGGTAAGAGGCTAATCTATAGAGATTTTGAGTCTCCTGTTGTCACTTCTGCCCAAGACTGTACTAGTCTATGTGGCGCCTCTATTTCTCCCCTTTATTATAGGGACAGTTTACTCAAACATTTTCTTCCCTTTAATTTGTTCCCAATGGTCCACTTTACCTGCTGGAGTGTATTAAATTGTTTACAAATATTTCTATTACCCTTATATTGAATCCAATCAGCCAATAGAATGCAAGCTCAATCCTATTGGCTGATTGGATCCTATTGGCTGATTGCAACAGCCTATTGGCTGATTGGATTCTATTGGCTGATTACAACAGCCAATAGGATTTTTTCAACCTTAATTCCGCTTGGCTGATAGATTTCTATCAGACAATCGGAATCTAAGGGACGCCATCTTTGATGACTGTTACAAACTGCTATTTGTAACTGGCCCTTTAAATGGAAAATTGCCCTGCTTCCCTGGATTTTGGAGAAGCCTATTTGCCAGCCTCCTTCCTCATGACTATGGCCCCTGGAAGATTGTGCCCCTGAGAGCATATTAACTTTTATTGGGTGTGTATGGCCCTTTAAGAACCGTCTGGGGACATATTGTGACTTTGGTGAACAATGCCCCTTTAAGACTATGTCCCCAGACCTGTAAAATAACTTGTCCCTGGCTTTCTCCTACTTGGTTCAGTTTCATTGTGTGCCATTAAGAGTTAATTTTGTTCAATTCTAAATACAAGTTTGCTGGGATCAGCTCTAATTAGGTTTAGTGATAGACCTTACCATTGTCTAATCAGACTGCTAGTAGTGATAAGGTGGACTGCATTGTTTTCTTGTGTGCAATGTTATCTGCTGTTGTGGCCTGTCAAAGGGCGTTGCCTCTCTATCTAAATGTATCTAAATATGTGATTGGGGATTTTATGCCTCCCCCTGAGAGTGTCCTGTTTGCATGTAACCTCAATAAAAAGCAGGCTGTGTGCTCCAGCACATCAGACCTATTTTGACCCTCTAACTTGCAGCTTTGACTCATGTCCAGGGCTTAGAGCAGACGGCGAGATACCAGCCCAGCAGCGGTGGTTCATAGAGTCTGCATTACTGATGGTGGCTACGCAGTAATTTTAGTGTCTGCGGTGCTGCTGCTCCTTTGGGGAGCGCTAGGAGCATCCTTTTCTACGGTCCAACGTCCAGCCAGCCTGGAGGCAACCGTAACGATGACGTAATTTTAAAAGGAAACCTCATTCGGAAGAAGACATCGATGGAAGAGGATGCTCCGCGCCGGATGTCTTGAAGATGGACCCGCTCCGTGCCGGATGGATGAAGACAGAAGATGCCATCTGGATGAAGACTTCTGCCCGGTTGGATGAAGACTTCTGCCCGGCTGGATGAAGACTTCTGCCGCTTTGTTGAGGACTTCTGCCGGCTTCGTTGAGGATGGATGTCGGATCTTCAAAAACTATAAGTGGATCTTCGGGGGTTAGTGTTAGGTTTTTTAAGGGTTTATTGGGTGGGTTTTATTTTTAGTTTAGGGTTTGGGCACTGAAAAAGAGCTAAATGCCCTTTTAAGGGAAATGCCCATCCAAATGCTCTTTTCAGGGCAATGGGGAGCTTAAGTTTTTTAGATAGATTTTTATTTGAGGGGGTTGGTTGTGTGGGTGGTGGGTTTTACTGTTGGGGGTTGTTTTTAATTTTTTATACAGGTTAAAGAGCTGATTTCTTTGGAGCAATGCCCCGCAAAAGGCCCTTTTAAGGGCTATTGGTAGTTTAGGCTAGGGTTTTTTCTATTTTGGGGGTCCTTTTTTTATTTTGATAGGGCTATTAGATTAGGTGTAATTAGTTTAAATATCTGATCATTTCTTTTTTTATTTTGTATAATTTATTGTTTGTTTTTTTTTGTAATTTAGTTAATTGTATTTAATTTAGGTAATTGATTTAATTGTAGTGTAAAGTTAGGTGTTAGAGTAAGACAGGTTAGATTTTATTTTACAGGTAAACTTATATTTATTTTAGCTAGGTAGTTAATAACTATTTACTAACTATTCTACCTAGTTAAAATAAATACAAACTTGCCTGTGAAATAAAAATAAAACCTAAGCTAGATACAATGTAACTATTAGTTATATTGTAGCTAGCTTATGGTTTATTTTATAAGTAAGTATTTAGTTTTAAATAGGAATTATTTAGTTATTAATAGTAGGTTTTATTTAGATTTATTTTAATTACATTAAAGTTAGTGGGGGTTAGGTTTAGGGGTTAATAACTTTAGTATAGTGGCTGTGACGTTGGTGGCGGAAGATTAGGGGTTAATAAATGTAGGTAGGTGGCGGCGATGTTAGGGACAGCAGATTAGGGGTTAATAATATTTAACTAGTGTTTGCGATGCGGGAGTACGGTGGTTTAGGGGTTAATATGTTTATTATAGTGGCGGCGATGTCCAGAGCAGCAGATTAGGGGTTAACAATTTTAGTTTAGTGTTTGCGATGCGGAAGGGCCTCGGTTTAGGGGTTAATAGGTAGTTTATGGGTGTTAGCGTACTTTTTAACACTTTAGTTATGAGTTTTATGCTACAGCTTTGTAGCGCAAAACTCATAACTACTGACTTTCAGTTTACGGTATTGATCTTGGCGGTATAGGGTGTACCGCTCACTTTTTGGCCTCCCAGGCAGACTCGTAATACACGCTATGGAAGTCCCATTGAAAAAGGACTTTTTGAAAGTTGCGGTAATTACATTGCATTAAGGCCAAAAAGGTGTGCAGTGCCCCTAAACCTGCAAGACTCGTAATAGCAGCGTTAGTGAAAAAGAGCCTTAACGCTGCTTTTTCACTCATACCGCAAAACTCGTACTCTAGCTGTTAGATATTTGTGTGTTGGACTTTGACATATGCAGAATTTTTGGCCATTTCAAAAATCCAATTCACTGTATTAGGCAGAATGTTTGGAAAACAGAAGAATTATACCAACCCTGACAAAAGCTCTTACTAATAATAAAATGACCACAGTATGTGTGGTTAGGCCACATTAGTGATCTCTATGGATTCACTCTCATGGGAAATGCAGATGAGATGATGTGTTGGAAATAGTAAGCGTTTATAGCAGCCTGCTCAGGTCCTACAAAAATGTATGTCATGTGAAAGAAGTAATAAGCCCAAGTCTTTACCATAGATTCTAGTTGCATAATTTGGTCCATATACATTTGTATTGATAATAAAGTCTAAGAAGAAAATAGAAACCAGGTTCTGAGACTTTGGCAATTAATTATTTAAAAACTTTTGAGAAGTTCTACTTCATCCACAAGGTGACCAAGATAATTGTTCACCAGAAAGTGCCTATCTTTTTAGTCTGCTGCTTTGCAATTCTAAAGTATTTCACACATTGTGAGATTTCTCCACTTATCTTTGCATTTCTGGCATCATTTGACAAACAAAATTTACGAATTGCAAAATAATGTGTTTTATCTGTGGAGATGTCCCTTTACCTCTTGTACTCACTAGTCTACTAATCACTGTGACCTTGATCTAGATGAGCCTTTGGGTGTTGTCCAACCTATGCTTCTTCTCACACCAGTCATACATAGATTTTCATGTAAGCACTCACTTTTTTTTATTTGTTTATTTTGCACATTCAGTTCTCTATTGAGCCTGTAGATATGCCTTTATGACTAGGGTAGATATTTGTAGATTTCCTTCCTAATATGAGGAGAGTCCATGGCCTCATTCCTTACTTGTGGGAAATACAGAACCTGGCCACCAGGAGGAGGCAAAGAGACTCCAGTCAAAGGCTTAAATACCTCCCCCACTTCCCCAATCCCCCAATCCCCCAGTCATTCTTGCCTTTCGTCACAGGAGGTTGGCAGAGAAGTGTCAGAAGATACGGAGTAGTTCCTTATGGAGGGTAATACTCTTTGGAATGGGACTGAAGTTTTAAGTCAGTGAGAGCATTGGCGAATGTTAGAGTCTGGAGATGCAGGGAGAGTCTTTCTGCGAACCTATCCAGACTCGTATTAACAGCTCCTAAGCAATCAGTGTTGACGAGTTTCACTGCCTGCTTCTATCACTCAAGTCCATGTCAGGAGCGATGCTACAAGACTGTCAAACTTAAGAGGCTGTGTTTCTGTTCCACGGCATAGATTCCGGTAAGATCGTTTCATTTTTATACACTCATGATAGTGCAAAAAGACAGGGTCACAATGTGGCTCCTTTTATCTGCATGGAATCAAGGGTTAGTGCCTCAGAAGGGGGCTATTGAACAGGGGGGATTAATCACATAATTGTTTCTAATCTATTATTTTTATGTTTTATGCTGCGATATGTGTGAGATGAGGCTCTGGTAGTGGTTGGAACATAATTTAGCTGTACAACCTGTTG
The DNA here is from genome assembly GCF_027579735.1 of Bombina bombina. Lineage (NCBI taxonomy): Eukaryota > Metazoa > Chordata > Amphibia > Anura > Bombinatoridae > Bombina > Bombina bombina. The sequence goes on along the minus strand of NC_069500.1, from coordinate 1,166,772,344 downwards.
GTGCGATTTTTACTGTAGCAGGGGCAGTCCTGTATGGCGCACCACGTGACCGGATGTGGTCACACTAATTTCCCCTTCTTCCTGACATTGTGGTTTACCAGAGACAAAGCGATTTCTCTGTTGGGCCTGGGTCATAGGAGTTGGTGAGTGCCCCAGCCATTTGGGGTATAAAGGTGCCTGTTATCCTTTTTTTCTATAGTCCGATTGTAAGTGCACGCTATGGAGGACTCTGACATACATGTTAGAGGGTACTCCCTCTGTACCTAAGTTTAATTCCTGTTTATATTGTGAGGAGGCTACAGTATACCCGCCTGCTTAATTATGTTCCACATGCCTCGATAAGTTTATATTGTCAAAGAAGGTCAATATGTTTAGTACCACTGAGCCGTCCCCCTCTGGGGAGTCTCCTTCCCGTGAGGTGTGCACCCTACAGTCATCTCCAATTACACATACAGCTTCCCGTAGCACTCCTAATCCTCCATCGGGAGGGACCCTTTTACCGCCAGATTTTGCTGAGCAATTACAAACAGCAGTGTCTGCAGCCTTTGGTGCTTTACCTCGCCCTGCTAAGCGCAACTGAAAGGTTAAATATTGCTATCCTTCCTAGGGGTTATCTACTAGTTTGTTGGATTTATCTGATGCCAGATTATCTGCTGATGAGGACACCTCTGATACTTCAGAGGGCGCTCTTTCTGGGTTGGAATCTGCTGCCTCTAAACCTCCAGCTGTGGAGGAACCAGACTTCAGATTTAGGATCGAACATTTACGCTTTCTGCTAAAGGAAGTTTTGGCTACTTTAGAGGTTCCTGAACCTAAGCTGCTCGAGGAACCCTGCATTCCTAAATTAGATAAGTTTTACGAGGACAGGGTTGTTCCACAGACTTTCACGGTTCCTGTTAAGACGGCGAACATTATTAAGAATGAATGGGAAAGACTTGGTTCTTATTTTTCCCCTTCTTCTTTTAAGAATATATTCCCGGTTCCGTCCCTAAGGTGGATGGTGCTATCTCCACACTTGCTAAGCACACTACTATCCCTTTTGAGGATAGTTCGTCATTTAAAGAGCCCATGGATAAGAAGTTAGAAACTCTGTTAAAAAAATGTTTCAACATACGGATATTTGTTAACCGGCAGCGGCTGTTGCAGCAGTTGCGGGAGCGGCTACCTTTTGGTGCAAATTCTTATCGGAGTTGATTGAGGTGGAGGGTCCCCTCGACGTGATCCAGGAAAGAATTAAGGCCTTGAGAGTGGCTAATTCTTTTATCTGTGATGCAAATATGCAGATTATTCGCCTGAAGGCCAAGGCTTCAGGTTTTTCTGTTCTAGCACGTAAGGCACTGTGGCTGAAGTCTTGGTCGGCTGACATGACTTCGAAATCTAGACTTCTTTCCCTCCCATTTAAGGGAAAAATTATTTTTGGTCCAGGCCTGGACTCAATCATATCCAAGGTAACTGGAGGCAAGGGTGCCTTTGTACTGCAGGATAAGAAGAACAAACCTAAAGGTCAGGGTCCTAATTTTTGTTCCTTTCGTTCAGATAAATTCTAACGTCAGCAACCCACTGGCTCTGGATCTGGTAGGGGAAGACTGTCACTCTTTTCGGAAGCTTGGTTTGGGCACGTGCAAGACCCGTGGGTCCTGGAGGTCATTGCTCAGGGATACAGGATAGGTTTCAAGTCTCATCCACCCAAGGGCAGATTCCTCTTATCAAACCTGTCTTCAAGGCCAGAAAAACGAGAAGCCTTTCTGGGGTGCATGAGAGATCTCTCCTCCCTGGGAGTCATTATCCCAGTACCTCTTGCAGAAAGAGGTCTGGGATACTACTCAAATCTTTTTGTGGTCCCAAAGAAAAAGGGAACTTTTTGCCCGATGCTGGACCTAAAGTGCTTAAACAAATTCCTATCCGTCCGCTCATTCAAGATGGAGACAATAAGGTCCATCCTTCCCTTAGTACAAAAAGGACAGTTCATGACGACAATATATCTGAAGAATGCTTACCTTCACATCCCCATACACAAGGAACACTTCCAGTTCCTATGGTTTGCGTTCCTGGATCAACACTTCCAGTTTATTGCACTTCCGTTTGGTCTAGCTACTGCTTCAAGAGTTTTTACGAAGGTTCTAGGGGCTCTGCTTGCAGTGGCCAGAACCAGAGGTATAGCAGTAGCGCCATACTTCGATGATAATCTGGTTCAAGCACCATCCTGTCATCTGGCAGCAGACCATTAGAAAACACTTATTTTTTTCCTTCGATCTCATGGATGTAAGATAAATTCTCTTATTCCCAATACCAGGGTGGAATTCCTGGGTACTATAATAGACTCCATATCCATGAGGATATTTCTTACAGACCAGAGACGTTGCAAACTAACTTCCGCTTGTCTTACCCTCCAGACCTCCTTGAGGCCCTCTGTGGCTTGGTGTATGGAGGTAGTTGGTCTCATGGTGTCCTGCATGGACATCATTCCTTTTGCCAGATTCCACCTCAGACCACTTCAGCTGTGCATAATGAGACAGTGGAACGACAATCATTCAGATCTGTCTCAACAGATTTCTCTGGACAGCCGGTCGAGAGAATCGCTCTCTTGGTGGCTCTTTCCAGATCACCTGCCCAAGGGACATCCTTCTTGAGACCATCCTGGGAGATTGTGACTTAGGACGCAAGTCTCACAGGATGGGGAGCTGTTTGGGTTGCCAGAAAGTTACAAGGCCTGTGGTCTCAAGAGGAATCCCTCCTCCCAATCAACATTGTGGAACTTCGAGCGATCTTCAATGCTCTGAAGGCTTGGCCTCTTCTGGGTTTGTCACAGTTTATCAGATTCCAATCAGACAGCATTACCTTGTGGAACTCATTACCAAAGGAGGTAGTGAATGCCAATACCATAGATACATTTAAAAATAGTCTGGATAAATTTCTGTATATAAACAAAATTCATGGATATGATTGCTAGTATTAAATGGGTCACATTTTAATGGGGTTATTTAAGCTTAACTGAAGCTTTTTGTAAGTATTTTAGATTTGTATAGGTTGAACTCGATGGACTTCAGTCTTTTTTCAACCTTATCTACTATGTTACTTACATCAACCATCAGGGGGGAACGAGGAGCTCCCTAGCAATGAGGGAAGTATCTTGAATTCTGGAATGGGAGGAGGCCCACAGCTGCTCTCTGTCAGCGATCCACATTCCAGGTGTGGACAACTGGGAGGCGGATTTCCTCGGCAGACAATCCTTTCATCCGGGGGAATGGTCTCTCCATCCTGAGGTGTTTGCAAAGATTTGCAGCAGATGGGGGACACCGGAGAAAGATCTCATGGCATCCTGGCTCAATTCCAAGCTACCCAGATATGGGTCGCGGTCCAGGGATCCTCAGGCGGTGCTAATAGATGCATTAGCAGTGCCTTGGAGGTTCAATCTGATTTACATCTTTTCGCTGTTACCACTTCTTTTTTTTATATACTTTTATTTATCAGATTTTTCAGTATATAACAGAGTCACAAAACAAAAAAGAACAAAACAAAAAAAAAACAATATTCAGCTGGAGACGCAGCTCCCATAACGTCCACAATTTAAAAAAAAACAAAAAAAACAAACCACAGTAGATTTTTTTTTTCAAAACCTACAACCAACTCAAACAGAGATCAAGCATGAATATCACCACAAAGAAAAAAACATTTATAATGGAGACGAAGCTCCCATGGCAATAGTGGTTTAAAGGAGACACAGCTCCCACTTCATCCCTACATTCGGTATAACAACCTCCACTGAAAGCTCCAAATCATACAAACAGGAAAAAAAATTAAAAAAAATTTCTCTCAACCCTCTCCCCCCCCCTCCATATCTCCCCCCCACCGCTACTCCGGCACTCCCACCCGACATTCCCCACCAGATCGCTCCAACCAGCTGTGCGGAAAGACATTTAATAACGTCAATTCCGCAAAACTCACTGTTGATAGGAAGGGGGAAAGAATCAGTTTTTGCAATGGGGTAGGATAAGATAGAATAACCCGAGACCACTTCCACAAAAATTTCTGATTTTTTTTTTCTCTGCGGCGTCATAAAGATGGTATGATTCGAACACCAATTGATTTTGTAATATTTTAAAGACCATAATTAGACCAGGCACAGTCTTAGCTATCCAATTTTTCAGAATACAGTGTCTAACTGCTAATATAATTGTATTTAAACTATTTATAGTATTACAGTTAATCACATCATTTGGCGAGAAGAGAAAAATAATATCTCTCGCGGCTAAAGCTATTGTTACTTTGTATCGTTTATTAAACCAGAAAATAATTTTCAACCACAATTGTCTAACTTTAGGGCATGTCCAAAACATATGAAGTAAGCCCGCCTTGCCATGCGCACATCGCGGACATAGATTGGCTAGGGAAGGATAAAATCTAGATATTTTCCATGGTAATAGATAGAAATTATTAATCAACTTCATATGAGATTCTTTCCAAGCTATTGGTACTTTTACACTTGCACATGGCATCAAAAGTCTGGTTAAATAATTCATGCTCCCCTGAAGGAGATATAAAGACCCATGCCTTACATACAGGGAGTGCAGAATTATTAGGTAAATGAGTATTTTGACCACATCATCCTCTTTATGCATGTTGTCTTACTCCAAGCTGTATAGGCTCGAAAGCCTACTACCAATTAAGCATATTAGGTGATGTGCATCTCTGTAATGAGAAGGGGTGTGGTCTAATGACATCAACACCCTATATCAGGTGTGCATAATTATTAGGCAACTTCCTTTCCTTTGGCAAAATGGGTCAAAAGAAGGACTTGACAGGCTCAGAAAAGTAAAAAATAGTGAGATATCTTGCAGAGGGATGCAGCACTCTTAAAATTGCAAAGCTTCTGAAGCGTGATCATCGAAAAATCAAGCGTTTCATTCAAAATAGTCAACAGGGTCGCAAGAAGCGTGTGGAAAAACCAAGGCGCAAAATAACTGCCCATGAACTGAGAAAAGTCAAGCGTGCAGCTGCCAAGATGCCACTTGCCACCAGTTTGGCCATATTTCAGAGCTGCAACATCACTGGAGTGCCCAAAAGCACAAGGTGTGCAATACTCAGAGACATGGCCAAGGTAAGAAAGGCTGAAAGACGACCACCACTGAACAAGACACACAAGCTGAAACGTCAAGACTGGGCCAAGAAATATCTCAAGACTGATTTTTCTAAGGTTTTATGGACTGATGAAATGAGAGTGAGCCTTGATGGGCCAGATGGATGGGCCCGTGGCTGGATTGGTAAAGGGCAGAGAGCTCCAGTCCGACTCAGACGCCAGCAAGGTGGAGGTGGAGTACTGGTTTGGGCTGGTATCATCAAAGATGAGCTTGTGGGGCCTTTTCGGGTTGAGGATGGAGTCAAGCTCAACTCCCAGTCCTACTGCCAGTTTCTGGAAGACACCTTCTTCAAGCAGTGGTACAGGAAGAAGTCTGCATCCTTCAAGAAAAACATGATTTTCATGCAGGACAATGCTCCATCACACGCGTCCAAGTACTCCACAGCGTGGCTGGCAAGAAAGGGTATAAAAGAAGAAAATCTAATGACATGGCCTCCTTGTTCACCTGATCTGAACCCCATTGAGAACCTGTGGTCCATCATCAAATGTGAGATTTACAAGGAGGGAAAACAGTACACCTCTCTGAACAGTGTCTGGGAGGCTGTGGTTGCTGCTGCACGCAATGTTGATGGTGAACAGATCAAAACACTGACAGAATCCATGGATGGCAGGCTTTTGAGTGTCCTTGCAAAGAAAGGTGACTATATTGGTCACTGATTTGTTTTTGTTTTGTTTTTGAATGTCAGAAATGTATATTTGTTAATGTTGAGATGTTATATTGGTTTCACTGGTAAAAATAAATAATTGAAATGGGTATATATTTGTTTTTTGTTAAGTTGCCTAATAATTATGCACAGTAATAGTCACCTGCACACACAGATATCCCCCTAAAATAGCTATAACTAAAAACAAACTAAAAACTACTTCCAAAACTATTCAGCTTTGATATTAATGAGTTTTTTGGGTTCATTGAGAACATACAACTTGCCTAATAATTCTGCACTCCCTGTAGATTATCCATAATAAGCTGACTCTGTTTATTCAACAGAATGTCATACATCAGAGAAATCGACGCATCTCCTGCAGTAAATTTTTGTACACATAACTTAATATCTGCCCACATCATTGTGGTCGAAACACGCCACTTCTGCGCTGCAATAAAGTGACGAATTTGGAAATAAGCAAATAGATCAGCCCTGAGAATCCCATATTTACTAAAAATATCTTCTGCTGATACCATTTGATAACTTTCATCAAGAACTTGTTTTACATATTGCAGGCCTTTTCCAGCCCAGTCTTTAAATGTTTTTTGGTATAGCCCCGGGAGAAAACTCGGATTACCTAAAATAGGTAGAAACTCAGAAAAGGAAAAATCCAGATCTAAAATAATACAAAATTTATGCCAGGCGTATACAATATTTTTAATAGAGATGAGACAACTAATATTCTGCGGCAACTTCTGTATTGGAGAGTGTATAATGGCTTTTAAAGAGAATGGAGCAATTAAAAAAGTTTCCATTTCTTCAGAGGATACTATACTGGATCCTGCGATCCAATCTATCGCTATTTTAACCATAGCAGCTAAATTATAAAGTTTAATATTGGGCAACGCTAGTCCTGCTGCATCTACCTTTTGCATTAGTCTTTCCAAGCCAATTCGAGGCTTTTTATTATTCAAAATGAATTTGGAAAATAGAGCATTAATTAATTTCAAATCCCTATTTAAAATAAATAACGGAAGATTCTGCAATGGATACAACAAACAAGGAAAGGTAATGGATTTAATTAGATTAACGCGCGCTGTCAATTAAAGTGGAAATACTGCCCACACATGTAAATCTGAACAAATTTTTTGAAATAGTGGCTCATAATTAGCTTTATACCAGAAGCTAGGATTTTTATGCAAAACTAAGCCTAAATATTTAATAGCATCCACTTGTTTAAATGGACTATTAGGTACTACAGTCTGAATGTTATTTAAGCACATTAGTTCACTCTTTTCTAAATTTATCCTATACCCCGAAAAGGAGCTAAAAATTTTCAATGTATAAAGAATCGCCGGGATAGATTGTTGTATAGCCAGGAATAGTAATACATCATCTGCATATAACAGTGTTTTAAGAGACTGAGTGCCAACCGAAACTCCCGATAAAACTTTTCTAAACCGTATTGCTAGCGGTTCCAATGCAATATTAAAGAGTAACGGGGACAGGGGGCACCCCTGTCTGGTTCCTCTTTGCAGTATTATTTTAGGAGATAGAGTCCCATTAATCAAGATAAAAGATATAGGGTTATGATATATTCTACAAATAAATTGTACAAATTCTCCTTTAAACCCAAACTGGTCTAATGCTCGAAATAAATATTCCCGTACAATCGAGTCAAATGCCTTGACTGCATCCAGGGAGAGAATAGCAACATCCTGCCATAGAGGCATCTGTTTACCCTTATCTACATTCCAAGCATAGTCCAAAAAAATTAACCAATTTACGAATATTTTTAGATGGGTTTCTACCTACCATAAATCCAGTTTGATCTGGGTGAATGATTTTATGTAGAGAGATAGATAAGCTGGATACAATAATAGACATTAATATTTTATAATCTATATTTAAGACTGAGATTGGCCTGTATGAGGCCGGATCCTCCGCGTTTTTATCCTTCTTTAGGATAAGTGAGATATTAGCTGCCGAAAAATAGTTTGAAATAGGGCTCTGAGTACAAAAATAAGAATTAAAAAGATTTTCTAATATTAAAAGTATCTCTTTATTTAAGCATCTATAGAACTCCGCAGGGAATCCATCCGACCTGCTGCTTTATTCATCCTTAAATTGTCTATTGCTTTGCTAATTTCTTCCGAAGAAATTGGAGCATTAATAACGGTTAGGTCATCAGCAGATATTTTGGGTACCTCTATCATATTCCAAAACAAGTCTTGCTTCACATTATCTATTTCAATTCCAGTGTAAAGCTGTTGATAATAGGTGTGGAAGGTTTCTACAATTCCCTTAGTCTCAGTGACTCTACCTTTGTCTGACTGAATAGATAGAATGAGGTTTTTCTTTTTTCTCGCTTTAGATAGTCTGGCCAAATATTTCGCGGAGCAACCGTGCACCCCTCTAAAATGCAGGTTAATCTTTGTCTCTTCTTCTACTAATTTTTGTTTTAGGAAGATATCTCTTTCTTTTCTATTATCTCTGTATTTTCCCCAGTTAGCCACTGTCGGATTTGAGCAATATTTTCTATAGGAGTTCTTAACTTGGTTTATAATTTGAATTTCTTGTGCTCTGTTCTTTTTCTTCCCTATACTCACATACGATTGAATCTCTCCCCGCATAACTGCTTTAAAAGCTTCCCAGAAAATCTCTGGTTTATGAAAGTAATTTAAATTCTCATTATAATAACGCTGCCACAATATTTTTAAAAAAGTAACAAATTTAGGATTGGTGTATAGATGGCGGGGGAAGACAAATCTAGAAATTTTACCCCTTTCTTTATTACCTGAAAGGAAATATAGTGAAACTATAGCATGATCTGATACACAGATATCTCCCATTGTACTTTCTAGATTTTGCATAAGTAGTGTTTCGGAAATTAAAAAAAAATCTATTCTAGAGAAAGTACGGTGTGCTTTCGATTCACATGAAAATGACACTACATCAGGATTTTTAAACCGCCATACATCCACCAGCTTCAACTTTGTACAAAATTGTCTTAAGTATTTAGCATTTCTATTATGGGTCATTCTGGTTTTTTTTGAGAGTCTATCTAACTCTGGGCTAAAAGTTGCATTAAAATCCCCTCCTAGAATCATGTTCTCTGAGACAAACGGAAATAACTTCAGTTTCATTTTTTACAAGAAATCAACCGAAAATTCATTTGGGGCAAATACATTACATATGACCAATTTCCAATTTTTCAATTGTATCTGGAGAAGAATGAATCTGGCTGCCGGGTCAATTTCAACATTAACTAACTTATAATCTAATTCTTTATGAAAAAGAATAACAACCCCACATTTTCTAGCTAGCGCAGCGGTAGAGACAACTTCCCCCACCCACTTTATCTTTAACTTTGCTGCTTCTTGCTCATTAAGATGAGTCTCCTGCAAGAGTACCACATCTGGTTTATAACCAGCTAAAGTTTTGATTACTAATTTATGTTTAGCGGGGGAAGTTATCCCCCCTACATTCTAAGATAAAACTTTAATTCCTTCCCTCATCCACTCTTAAAACCAATATAACACATCCCAGGGGGGGGGGGGGCGGAAAGGGACTATTTTATTAGATTCCATTGAGCTATCCATACTGGTATCTGTCGTTTTACTTCTTTTATCTTTTGCTTTTACAGGCATTTTGGGTGAATTAGATTTCACCTGAGTGATAAATCTTTCCATTAAGGATAGTACAAAAAGAAAACAAATCAAGTGCACATTATCAAGTGAAGACCCACAAAAACAACAAATAATAATCTATAAATGGCTATCTCAATACCCCCCTCTCTACCTTCTCCCCCCTTTTTTTTTTTCTCTATTATCTTTTTTTTTTTTTGTTAGTTTTTTTTTTTGTGATATTATATTATCAGGACTTAGCGTGAATTTTTTTTAGTAGTGTTACTATAGTGGTGTTAATGGTGCATAAAAGTGCATACAAGCCTGTAAGATCTCTACTACCTTAACCAGTTAGCTTAACTATTCTTAAATTGCTGTTGGGCTTGTCTTCTTAATAATAATAAACCGTATACAGAGGGCTCTCCACCTCCCTTGTAGTGTCAGCTTAAGGTGCTTATAAACTAGCTTGATATAAGCTTACACGCCCAGTTTTAATTGCCTAAATCTAAATATTAGTTCACTAAAAAAAAGGAAAACAGTGCGTTGGCAATTATATAATACAAAAACACATATAACCACCTTTGCAAGATAGAGCTGGATATATGCAAGCAAACAAACTCAATAGGACAATCTCAATACCTCCCTTTAGATGATAAGATTTAACAAAATCTACTTTAACAATTTAGGGCAATATTTAAACAAGCTATCTTACCCCCTAAGTTTCAACTTAATACAGAAAATACCAAATAATATACGGCTAGATTTAGAGTTTGGCGTTAGCCGTCAAAACCAGCGTTAGAGACTCCTAACGCTGGTTTTGGGCTACCGCTGGTATTTAGAGTCAGTCAGGAAAGGGTCTAACGCTCACTTTCCAGCCGCGACTTTTCCATACCGCAGATCCCCCTACGCTATTTGCGTATCCTATCTTTTCAATGGGATCTTTCTAACGCTGGTATTTAGAGTCTTGGCTGAAGTGAGCGTTAGAAATCTAACGACAAAACTCCAGCCGCAGAAAAAAGTCAGGAGTTAAGAGCTTTCTGGGCTAATGCCGGTTTATAAATCTCTTAACTACTGTGCTCTAACGTACACTAACACCCATAAACTACCTATGTACCCCTAAACCGAGGTCCCCCCACATCGCCGCCACTCTATTAAATTTTTTTAACCCCTAATCTGCCGCTCCGTACACCGCCGCAACCTACGTTATCCCTATGAGCCTCTAATCTGCTGCCCCTAACACCGCCGACCCCTATATTATATTTATTAACCCCTAATCTGCCGCCCCCAACGTCGCCTCCACCTACCTACAATTATTAAACCCTAATCTGCCAACCAGACCTCACCGCTACTATAATAAATGTATTAACCCCTAATCCGCCTCACTCCCGCCTCAATAACCCTATAATAAATAGTATTAACCCCTAATCTGCCCTCTCTAACATCGCCGACACCTAACTTCAAGTATTAAACCCTAATCTGCCGACCGGACCTCACCGCTACTCTAATACATTTATTAACCCCTAAAGCTAAGTCTAACCTTAACCCTAACACCCCCTAAATTAAATATAATTTAAATCTAACAAAATAAATTAACTCTTATTAAATAAATTATTCCTATTTAAAGCTAAATACTTACCTGTAAAATAAACCCTAATATAGCTACAATATAACTAATAATTATATTGTAGCTATTTTAGGATTAATATTTATTTCTCTTGTTAAGTGTAGTCAGTCCACGGGTCATCCATTACTTATGGGATTATATCTCTTCCCCAACAGGAAGTTGCAAGAGGATCACCCAAGCAGAGCTGCTATATAGCTCCTCCCCTCACATGTCATATCCAGTCATTCTCTTGCAACCTAACTAAAGATAGGTCGTTGTGAGAGGTCTGTGGTGTTTTTAAACTTAGTTTATTTCTTCAATCAAAAGTTTGTTATTTTAAATGGCACCGGAGTGTGCTGTTTGTTTCTCAGGCAGCATTAGAATAAGAATCTGCCTGCGTTTTCTATGATCTTAGCAGACGTAACTAAGATCCACTGGCTGTTCTCGCACATTCTGAGGAGTGAGGTAACTTCAGAAAAAGGGAATAGCATGCAGGGCCCCCTGCAAACGAGGTATGTGCAGTAAATTATTTTTCTAAGCAATGGAATTGACTGAGAAAATACTGCTGATACCAATGTAATGTAAGTTCAGCCTTAAATGCAGTGGTAGCGACTGGTATTAGGCTGATGAGTGTGTGTACACTGAAGTATTTTTCTAGGTCTTACTAATGGGGGTGATCCACCCAGTTCCGCGGACGGAACACGGGCAAGGATTCTATTCAAATCTGTTTGTGGTTCCCAAGAAAGAGGGAACCTTCAGACCAATCTTGGACTTAAAAATCCTAAACAAATTCCTAAGAGTTCCATCATTCAAAATGGAAACTATTCGAACCATACTACCCATGATCCAAGAGGGTCAGTACATGACCACAGTGGACTTAAAGGATGCCTACCTTCACATACCGATTCACAAGGATCATTATCGGTACCTAAGATTTGCCTTCCTAGACAGGCATTACCAGTTTGTAGCTCTTCCCTTCGGGTTAGCTACGGCTCCAAGAATCTTTACAAAGGTTCTGGGCTCACTTCTGGCGGTACTAAGACCGCGAGGCATAGCGGTGGCTCCATACCTAGACGACATTCTGATACAAGCGTCAAGTTTTCAAACTGCGAAGTCTCATACAGAGATAGTTCTGGCATTTCTGAGGTCACATGGGTGGAAGGTGAACGTGGAAAAGAGTTCTCTATTACCACTCACAAGGGTTCCCTTCCTAGGGACTCTTATAGATTCTGTAGAGATGAAAATTTACCTGACGGAGGCCAGGTTATCAAAACTTCTAAATGCTTGCCGTGCCCTTCATTCCATTCCACACCCGTCAGTAGCTCAGTGCATGGAAGTAATCGGCTTAATGGTAGCGGCAATGGACATAGTACCATTTGCGCGCCTGCATCTCAGACCGCTGCAATTGTGCATGCTAAGTCAGTGGAATGGGGATTACTCAGATTTGTCCCCTCTACTTAATCTGGATCAAGAGACCAGAGATTCTCTTCTATGGTGGCTTTCTCGGCCCCATCTGTCCAAGGGGATGACCTTTCGCAGGCCAGATTGGACGATTGTAACAACAGACGCCAGCCTTCTAGGTTGGGGCGCAGTCTGGAATTCCCTGAAGGCTCAGGGATCATAGACTCAGGAGGAGAAACTCCTCCCAATAAATATTCTGGAGTTAAGAGCAATATTCAATGCTCTTCTAGCTTGGCCTCAGTTAGCAACTCTGAGGTTCATCAGATTTCAGTCGGACAACATCACGACTGTGGCTTACATCAATCATCAAGGGGGAACCAGGAGTTCCCTAGCGATGTTGGAAGTCTCAAAGATAATTCGCTGGGCAGAGTCTCACTCTTGCCACCTGTCAGCGATCTACATCCCAGGCGTGGAGAACTGGGAGGCGGATTTTCTAAGTCGCCAGACTTTTCATCCGGGGGAGTGGGAACTTCATCCGGAGGTCTTCACTCAACTGATTCATCGTTGGGGCAAACCAGATCTGGATCTCATGGCATCTCGCCAGAACGCCAAGCTTCCTTGTTACGGATCCAGGTCCAGGGACCCGGGAGCGGTGCTGATAGATGCTCTGACAGCCCCTTGGGTCTTCAACATGGCTTATGTGTTTCCACCATTTCCGATGCTTCCTCGACTGATTGCCAAGATCAAACAGGAGAGAGCATCAGTGATTCTGATAGCGCCTGCGTGGCCACGCAGGACCTGGTATGCAGACCTAGCGTGGCTTCTCGGAGTCGGTTATTGATACCTTAATACAGGCTAGGAAACCTGTTACCAGAAGAATTTACCATAAGATATGGCGTAAATATTTATATTGGTGCGAATCCAAGAGTTACTCATGGAGTAAGGTTAGGATTCCTAGGATATTGTCTTTTCTACAAGAGGGTTTAGAAAAGGGCTTATCCGCTAGTTTGTTAAAGGGACAGATTTCTGCTCTGTCTATTCTTCTACACAAGCGTCTGGCAGATGTTCCAGACGTTCAGGCTTTTTGTCAGGCTTTGGCTAGGATTAAGCCTGTGTTTAAGACTGTTGCTCCGCCGTGGAGCTTAAACTTAGTTCTTAACGTTCTGCAAGGCGTTCCATTTGAACCACTTCATTCCATTGATATCAAGCTGTTATCTTGGAAAGTTCTGTTTTTGATGGCTATTTCCTCGGCTCGAAGAGTCTCTGAGTTATCTGCCTTACATTGTGATTCTCCTTATCTGATTTTTCATTCAGACAAGGTAGTTCTGCGTACTAAACCTGGGTTCTTACCTAAGGTAGTCTCTAACAGGAATATCAATCAAGAGATTGTTGTTCCATCATTGTGTCCTAACCCTTCTTTAAAGAAGGAACGACTTTTGCATAATCTGGACGTAGTCCGTGCCCTGAAGTTCTATTTGTAGGCAACTAAAGATTTTCGTCAAACTTCTTCCCTGTTTGTCGTTTACTCTGGACAGAGGAGAGGTCAAAAGGCTTCGGCTACCTCTCTCTCCTTTTGGCTTCGTAGCATAATACATTTAGCCTATGAGACTGCTGGACAGCAGCCTCCTGAAAGAATTACAGCTCATTCTACTAGAGCTGTGGCTTCCTCCTGGGCCTTTAAAAATGAGGCCTCTGTTGAACAGATTTGCAAGGCTGCAACTTGGTCTTCACTTCACACTTTTTCAAAATTTTACAAATTTGACACTTTTGCTTCTTCGGAGGCTATTTTTGGGAGAAAGGTACTTCAGGCAGTGGTTCCCTCCGTTTAAAGTTCCTGCCTTGTCCCTCCCTTCATCCGTGTACTTTAGCTTTGGTATTGGTATCCCATAAGTAATGGATGACCGTGGACTGACTACACTTAACAAGAGAAAACATAATTTATGCTTACCTGATAAATTTATTTCTCTTGTAGTGTAGTCAGTCCACGGCCCGCCCTGTCTTTTAAGGCAGATCTAAATTTTAATTAAACTCCAGTCACCACTGCACCCTATGGTTTCTCCTTTCTCATCTTGTTTCGGTCAAATGACTGGATATGACATGTGAGGGGAGGAGCTATATAGCAGCTCTGCTTGGGTGATCCTCTTGCAACTTCCTGTTGGGGAAGAGATATAATCCCATAAGTAATGGATGACCCGTGGACTGACTACACTACAAGAGAAATAAATTTATCAGGTAAGCATAAATTATGTTTTTACAGGCAACTTTGTATTTATTTATTTATTTTTATTTTATGTTTTTTAAAGATTTTTTATTCATTTTCAAACTTATAGAAGTAACAATGAGGGACACGCAGGTCCCAAACACAAACATCAATAGCATACAGAAATATATGGTTACGGATCAGACCAGGGGTCCCAAAGATAAGAAATAATACAATAGTGATAAGATTAGATGGACTCCCCTGGTGGAGAGATGACATCTCACATCAGTCTGAGAACAAATGGGAGACCTTGAAAGAAACCTATACAACACATCGCATGTCCTGAAATCAGAACAAAGTCCAGGGGGGGAAAGGAGGGGGGGGGGAGCATAGAAAAGGAGAGGGAAGAAATGGGGGAAGACGGTAGACAGATCAAAGAGAGTCAGGCCATAGGCTTTAGGACGTGACAGGAGGGCTCCAGGAAGTATCAAACTTATCTTTCCAGTCGGCCCAAGCAAGTTCGAATAAGTCCAGTTTGTTTAAGTCGAAATATATAGTCTTTTCCATGGTGTATAGGAAGGCCATGGTTTTTTCAATCTCGTTCCATGAAGGGGGCGTTTCTTTCTTCCAGGACCTAGCCAAATTAGTCTTAATAGAGGCTAGTAAGTAGGTACTGAAGATACTTTGGTGCTTAGGTAAGTCCTGTAAGCCCAGGTGGAGCAATGCAGTAGGCGGGCCAGGCGGAATTCTAATTCCGAAATCAGTGAGGGCGCGGAATCCTTGAGACCATAAGAAAGTAATTTTAGGGCATTCCCACAAGATGTGGAGCATGGTGCCCTGCAAACCACAATTCCTCCAGCAGAGAGGCGAAACTCCTGGGTACATCCTTGCCAGCCGTGTGGGGACCAGGTACCAGTGAGAAATCACCTTGTAGTAGGTTTCAAACATAGTGATACAATGGAGGGTTTTCTTTGTCAAAAGGATGGCCCTTTGCCAGGGGTCCACCGAGATTTGAGAGTGCAGTAAAGCGTCCCAGATCTGCAAATGCGGGGCGGTTTCAGGCGGGACAGTACCGTCAAGTGTCCCATAGTGGAACGATAATGGCCGGATAAGTCTGTGACCCGTCTTCCAAACAGACTCCCATGGGGTGGGCTGTCGAGAGGTGGTGGGGAGAAAACCCCAGCTTCTCAAGAGACTTTTAATCCTAATGGTCTCAAAAAAAAGGACCGGAGGAATATCCCCAGGGGAACCCAGGTGGGTTGGGTCTATAAAGCCATCAGGCTGTGAGGCGGACCAGAAGTCCGAGACCCGCCGAATCCCTAGCCTGGCCCATATATTCGGGTGGGTATCTGCCAATCCAGAAAGCAGACCAGCCACCGAAGTGATAGGGGAAGGGTGGGGGGCAATTAGTTGGCGATGCCGGATCTTGTCCCAAACCTGAAGGCATTCTGTGATAACTAGGTTGTTGATACCTAGACTTCTGCGGCTATGTGGAGGAGTCCAAATAATATCCTTGAGCAGGACATTGTGGGGCAGAGAGGCCTGTTCAATCTCGCGCCATTTATCACGGGACTGAAGAACTCCCCACTGGGAGACGTGGGTAAGCATGGCCCCCTCGTAGTATTTTACCACAGAGGGGGAAGCCAGGCCTCCTAGGTGAATAGGAAATTTCAGATTTTTTTTAGCTATCCTGGGGGTCAAGCCCTTCCAAATAAACTTCGTTATCTCGCTCTGAAACTGTAGCAAGAGTGGCATAGGGACTCTGATGGGGAGGCACCTAAACAAGTAGGTGAGCTTAGGAAGGAAGGACATTTTAATAGAGGCTATACGCCCCATCCATGAAATGGACTTGTGATCCCAAGTGTTTTTTAAAGATCTCAGTTCTGACAACAAGGGGATGTAATTATCTTTGATCATTTTTGAGGCGTTATTGGATATTCTAACCCCCAGATGTGTGACCTGCTCCTGCGACCATTTGAAATTATGGCTTTTCTTTAAACTGTTAATGTAATTGTGAGGATATCCCCACCAATATATCTCTGTCTTTTGAGTATTCAATTTATAAAACGAGAGGTCACCAAAGGTCTTTAGGACATCCAATAGTCTGGGGACAGCTTTGCCGGGATCCGCAGTGAAAATTGTGATATCATCTGCGAATAACGCAATTTTTTGCAAAGTGCCTGAAAGCATTATCCCTGGAATGGACGCATCCTCGCGGATATGGGCAGCCAAGGGCTCGATCGCCAGGGCAAACAACAGCGGAGATAGGGGGCACCCCTGTCTAGTGCCATTGGAGATGCTGAAAGGGTCAGACTGAAAGCCAAGACCCCTGACAGCAGCCGACGGGGCAGAATATAGCGCCTGAATAGCCATGCATGTCGACTGGGGGAAGTTGAAGGTTCTGAGGGTTTCCCACAAGTAGGACCAGCGGATTCGATCAAAAGCCTTCTCGGCATCCAAAGAGATAACCGAGAAAGGCTTCTGCATTCTGGTAGATTCACACACAATATTAACAAGACGCCTAGTATTGTCCGGTCCCTCGCGCTTGTGAATGAACCCTACTTGGTCCGGACCTATAAGGTGCGGAAGAAGCCTGCTGATATGATTGGCAAGAATTTTAGAGTAAACCTTCACGTCTACGTTGATTAAAGAAATTGGCCTATAGCTTGCGCAGGAGGAAGGGTCCTTATCTGGTTTTGGCAGGGTAACTATGGCAGCTTTTAAGAATTCCTCTCTCATGGAGCCTTCTTCACTCGCTAAGGTAAAAAACCTCTGCAAGTAGGGGGATAGTTCGTTGACAAACACCTTATAAAACTGGGCAGAGAAGCCATCAGGTCCTGGGGCCTTAAAGGGTTTTAGATTTTTTATCGTTTGCTTAATCTCTGCCAAAGATAAAGGGGCTGTGAGAGAGTCTTGTTGCTCTGTAGTAAGAGTGGGGAGGTTAGCGGAGGACAGAAAGTCTCTGATGTCCTGACTAGTAGTGGGGGTGAGAGTCTCTGAATTTTCGATATTGTAAAGTTTGGAATAAAAGTCAGCAAAGCATTCTCCAATCTGAGAGGGCCTCTTATGCAATTTACCATTATAATTAATCTGGGAAATACGGGAATTGCTATGCTTATGCCTAAGCCTATTAGCAAGCATAGTGTCAGGTCTATTACCTTTGTAGTAGTATAATTGTTTTAGTTTGCTGAGATTAGTTTGTGTACGGCGTAGCTCTAGGAGGTTGATATGCTCCTTAACTGTAGCAATCTGCGCTGCTACGTCTAGGCTAATGGAAGCGCGATTGAGGGATTCCAGGGATCTGAGTTTTGCGTGTGCCTGTGCAAGGGTAAGGCCTGCTAGCTTTCTCAGTTCTCCTTGTTTGCGAATGATAAGGCCCCTGGTAGTTGCTTTGATCGCGCCCCCTTTGTATTTATTTTAACCAGGTACAATAGCTATTAAATAGTTAATAACTATTTAATAGTTACCTAGTTAAAATAATTACAAAATTACCTGTAAAATAAATCCTAACCTAGGGGCTTAGTGTTAGGTTTATTTAAGGGTGGTTTGGGTTAGATTAGGGGTATGTGGGTGGTGGGTTATAATGTTGGGGGGGGGGGTATTGTATGTTTTTTTTTTTTACAGGCAAAATAGCTGAATTCTTTGGGGCATGCCCCGCAAAAGGCCCTTTTCAGGGCTGGTAAGGTAAAAGAGCTTTTCTATTTTAATTTTAGAATAGGGTAGGGCATTTTTTTATTTTGGAGGTCTTTGTTATTTTATTAGGGGGCTTTAGAGTAGATGTAATTAGTTTAAAATTGTTGTAATATTTTTCTAATGTTTGTAAATATTTTTTTATTTTTTTGTAACAGTTCTTTTTTATTTTTTGTATTTTAGTTAGTTTATTTCATTGTATTTATTTGTAGGTATTGTATTTAATTAATTTATTGATAGTGTAGTGTTAGGTTTAATTGTAGGTATTTTATTTAATTAATTTATTGATAGTGTAGTGTTAGGTTTAATTGTAACTTAGGTTAGGATTTATTTTACAGGTAATTTTGTAATTATTTTAACTAGGTAACTATTAAATAGTAACTATTTAATAGCTATTGTACCTGGTTAAAATAAATACAAAGTTGCCTTTAAAATAAATATTAATCCTAAAATAGCTACAATATAATTATAATTTATATTGTAGCTATATTAGGGTTTATTTTACAGGTAAGTATTTAGCTTTAAATAGGAATAATTTATTTAATAAGAGTTAATTTATTTTGTTAGATTTAAATTATATTTAACTTAGGGGGGTGTTAGGGTTAAGGTTAGACTTAGCTTTAGGGGTTTAGCGGTGAGGTCCGGTCGGCAGATTAGGGGTTAATACTTGAAGTTAGGTGTCGGCGATGTTAGGGAGTGCAGATTAGGGTTAATACTATTTATTATAGGGTTATTGAGGCGAGAGTGAGGTGGATTAGGGGTTAATACATTTATTATAGTAGCGGTGAGGTCCGGTCGGCAGATTAGGGGTTAATAACTGTAGGTAGGTGGAGGCGACGTTGGAGGCAGCAGATTAGGGGTTAATAAATATAATATAGGGGTCGGCGGTGTTAGGGGCAGCAGATTAGGGGTACATAGGGATAACGTAGGTTGTGGCGGTGTACGGAGCGGCAGATTAGGGGTTAATAATAATATGCAGGGGTCAGCAATAGCGGGGGCAGCAGATTAGGGGTTAATAAGTATAAGGTTAGGGGTGTTTAGACTCAGGGTTCATGTTAGGGTGTTAGGTGCAGACTTAGAAACTGTTTCCCCATAGGAAACAATGGGACTGTGTTAGGAGCTGAACGCTGCTTTTTTGCAGGTGTTAGGTTTTTTTTAGCTCAAAATGCCCCATTGTTTTCTATGGGGGAATCGTGCACGAGCACGTTTTTGAAGCTGGCCGCGTCCGTAAGCACCGCTGGTATTGAGAGTTGCAGTGGCGGTAAATATGCTATACGCTCCCTTTTTGGAGCCTAACGCAGCCCTTCTGTGAACTCTAAATACCAGCAGTATTTAAAAGGTGCGGGGGAAAAAAGCCAGCGTTAGATACGCGGGTCGTTACCGACAAAACTCTAAATCTAGCCGATAGTGTCTTGTTTCTTTTTCCATATATGGTATTTAGAGATTTTCTAATTAACATTTTGTCCTCCACTTCGGCAAAGAAAAAAAAAGTTCTGAAACTTGCTCTCTGATGATGACTTGAAAATCTTCCACGACACTATATGCCTGATAGAGCAGCAAGTTAAAGGATGACACCCACTACCAGTGAAGCAGCACAAATTAACTCCAGGATTATCCCCTCTTCCAAGCAACTCTTATTCTCTGTTAACAAACAAGAGCAGGGGCACTAGTTCCTGTTAATAAGTGATGGCACCGCAGCCTCTCCTCCGCCCAGCAATTGCAACAATCTAACAGGCCACTCAATTCCACTCAACGTGGGCACAAACAGGAATTAGTAACTTACATGTCTCGCTTAGTTCTCATCCAGCTATTTCGTCTGGGACCTGCAAGGCCGCTCTCCTCTTCAGCCTAGATGACTTGTGCGCTGCTCCGCTGTTCTGTATGTGCTCCGACCATGCACGGAGCGTGACATCAGGATCCTTACACACCTCTGCTCCCTATTGGTAGGCTAAGGGGGCTCGACCTCAATGCTGCTCTCGAATTGGTCAGCTCCCTTCTTCTGATGTATCCCCGATTTAACAGCTGTCGGGTACAATGGCCTGGAGTGGCCCGGGGGAATCCTATTCACCAGCCGAGCCCTAGGAGGTGTAACCACCCCACAGCGGGCACAGCTCTCTTTCCTTGACTTCACCACAGCCCCGGCCACCGGTTGGCTCCAAACAATCTGTAAGGCTTCGGCGCTGTTGAAATTCCCAGACCCCACCGAACACTGTCACTGCCAGCTGGGTCTTTACATCTTATACGGTAGGTGTAGAAGCAGACTTTAAGCATCAGCTTTAACAAACTTGCTTAGCCTTTTTTAAGTTTTTCACAACACAGTGAAGTTGCGGCTCAGACTAGAAACCGTTTGTACAGTCTCTTGGAGGTTTCCTGCCTGGGCCAGAATAAATTTGCCCAGCTCCCTGGGGTGCTATCTACACCAACAGCGGGAGAGATGGCCACAGGAGAACGTTGTATGCAGCTGTCCGTTCTCAGAGCAACACACCAACCTCAGCTACTGAACAGCTCCTCCCACCGGAAACCTCCACCTCGCTGTTACCACTTCTACCTCGTGTAGTGGGCCACATCAAGCAGGAGCAAGTTTCAGTGATTCTAATTGCTCCATCGTAGCCGCGAAGGATGTGGTTTGCGGATCTGGTGGGGATGTCCTCATCTCCTCCATGGAGGTTACCTTGTCGAGGGATCTAGATTCTCTGAGGCTGACTGCGTGGAGATTGAACGCTTAGTCATGGCCAAGAGAGGTTTTTCTGAGAGGGTTATTGATACTCTCATTCAAGCGCGTAAGCCGGTTACTCGTCACATCTATCATAAGGTGTGGAGGACCTACTTATTCTAGTGTGAGGAATGTGGATTTCCCTGGCATAAGGTCAGGGTCTCCATGATTCTTTCTTTTCTCCAGGATGGTCTGTAGAAGGGCCTCTCTGCTAGCTCCCTTAAGGGACAGATCTCGGCCCTATCTATTTTACTTCACAAGAGGCTTGCTGAGTTTCCGGATGTCCAGTCTTTTGTTCAGGCTCTGACTAGAATCAGGGCTGTATTTAGATCTAGCGCTCCTCCTTGGAGTTTAAATCTTGTTCTTAAAGTTCTGCAGAGGACTCCATTTGAGCCTATGCATGCAGTTGACATCAAATTACTGTCTTGGAAGGCTCTTTTTCTACTGGCAATTGCCTCTGCGCGCAGAGTATCTGAGTTAGTGGCCTTGCAATGTGAGCCTTCTTACCTAGTATTTCATGCTGATAAGGTTGTTTCTTCGTACTGGGTTAGGTTTTCTTCCTAGGTAGTTTCAGATCGCAACATCAATCAGGAGATTGTGGTTCCTTCTTTGTGTCCTAATACTTCCTCTTCAAAGGAACGGTTACTTCATAATTTGGATGTGGTTCAGGCCCTGAAGTTCTATCTTTGGGCTATGAAAGAGTTTAGACAGACTTCTTTGTTTGTCATCTATTCTGGGAGGCGTAGGAGGCAGAAGGACTCGTCTACTTCCTTATCTTTTTGGCTGAGGAGCATCATTCGCTTATCTTATGAGACAGCGGGACATAAACCTCCTCAGAGGATTAAGGCTCATTCTACTAGAGCAGTGGCTTCCTCTTGGGCTTTCAAGAATGAGGCCTGTATGGAGCAGATTTGTAGGGTGGCTACCTGATCCTCCTTACATACCTTTTCAAAATTTTACAAGTTTGACGTTTTTGCTTTGGCTGAAGTAGCTTTTGGGAGAAAGGTTTTGCAGGCTATGGTGCCCTCAGAATAGGGTCAGCCTCTCTTTTACCCTCCCGTCTCATTCAGTGTTCTCTAAAGCTTGGTTATATGTTTCCCACAAGTAAGGAATGAGGCCGTGGACTCTCCTCATATTAAGAAGAAAAACATAAATTATGCTAACCAGATAATTTCCTTTCCTTCTGTATGAGGAGAGTCCATGGCGCCCGCCCGTATTCTCCGATGGGCGGACCGAAATTTTTGTTTTGTTCTTCTGGCACCATTTATAGCCTGATATTTCCCCTACTGTTCCTTGTTCCCTTGGCAGAATGACTGGGGGATGGGGAAGTGGGGGAGGTATTTAAGCCTTTGGCTGGGGTGTCTTTGCATCCACCTGGTGGCCAGGTTCTGTATTTCCCACAAGTAAGGAATGAGGCCGTGGACTCTCCTCGTACAGAAGGAAAAGAAATTATCTGGTATGCATAATTTATGTTTTTAATTACTTACAGCTAGATTTAGAGTTTTGTCGGTAACGACCCGCGTAGCTAACACACCTTTTTTCCCCCCCGCACCTTTTAAACAATGCTGGTATTGAGTTCTCTGAAGGGCTGCGTTAGGCTCCAAAAAGGGAGCATAAAGGCATATTTACCACCACTTCAACTCTCAATACCAGCGTTGCTTACGGTAGCGTCTAGCTGGAAAAACGTTCTTGTGCACGATTCCCCCATAGGAAACAATGGGGCAGTTTGGGCTGAAAAAAACCTGCAAAAAAGCAGCGTTCAGCTCCTAACGCAGCCCCATTGTTTCCTATGGGGAAACACTTTCTAAGTCTGCACCTAACACCCTAACATGAACCCCGAGTCTAAACACCCCTAACCGTACACTTATTAACCCCTAATCTGCCGCCCCCGCTATCGCTGACACCTGCATTACACAATTAACCCCTAATCTGCCGCTCCGTACACCGCCGCCACCTACATTATCCCTATGTACCCCTAATCTGCTGCCCCTAACATCGCCGACACCTATTTTATATTTTTTTAACCCATAATCTCCCCCCCCCAATGTCGCCGCTACCTTACCTACACTTATTAACCCCTAATCTTCCGACCGGAGCTCGCCGCTACTCTAATAAATGTATTAACCCCTAAACCGCCTTACTCCCACCTCGCAAACCCTAGAATAAATATTATTAACCCCTAATCTGCCCTGCCTAACATCGCAGACACCTAACTTCAAGTATTAACCCCTAATCTGCCGACCAAACCTCACCGTTACTCTAATAAATGTATTAACCCCTAAAGCTAAGTCTAACCCTAACCCTATATATAAATTGTAGCTATTTTAGAATTTAAATTTATTTTACAGGCAACTTTGTATTTATTTTAACTAGGTACAATAGTTATTAAATAGTTATTTACTATTTAATAGCTACCTAGTTAAAATAATTACAAAATTACCTGTAAAATAAATCCTAATCTAAGTTACAATTAAACCTAACACTACACTATCAATAAATAAATTAAATCAATTAACTACAAGTACCTACAATTAAATAAACTAAACTAAATTACAAAAACCCCCACTAAATTACAAAAAATAAAGGGGGGGGGGTAGTGTTAGGTTTATTTAAGGGGGGTTTGGGTTAGAGTAGGGGTATGTGGGTGGTGGGTTGTAGGGGGGGTAATGTTAGGTTTATTTAAGGGGGGTTTGGGTTAGAGTAGGGGTATGTGGGTGGTGGGTTGTAATGTTGGGGGGTGGTATTGTGTTTTTTTTACAGGCAAAAGAGCTGATTTCTTTGGGGCATGCCCCGCAAAAAGCCCTTTTAAGGGCTGGTAAGGTAATAGAGCTGTTAACTTTTTAAATTTAGATTAGGGTAGGGAATTTTTTTATTTTGGGGGTTTTGTTATTTTATTAGGGGGCTTAGAGTAGGTGTAATTAGCTTAAAATTCTTGTAATCTTTTTTATTTATTTTTATTTTTTGTAATTTAGTGTTTGTTTTTTTTGTAATTTAGTTTAGTTTAATTAATTGTAGGTACTTGTAGTTAATTGATTTAATTTATTTATTGATAGTGTAGTGTTAGGTTTAATTGTAACTTAGGTTAGGATTTATTTTACAGGTAATTTTGTAATTATTTTAACTAGGTAGCTATTAAATAGTAAAAAACTATTTAATAGCTATTGTACCTAGTTAAAATAAATACAAAGTTGCCTGTAAAATAAATATAAATTCTAAAATAGCTACAATATAATTATTCATTATATTGTAGCTATATTAGGGTTTATTTTACAGGTAAGTATTTATATAATTTATTTAATATGAGTTAATTTATTTTGTTAGAATAAAATTATATTTAACTTAGGGGGGTGTTAGGGTTAGGGTTAGACTTTAGGGGTTAATACATTTATTAGAGTAGCGGTGAGGTCCGGTCGGCAGATTAGGGGTTAATACTTAAAGTTAGGTGTCGGCGATGTTAGGGAGGGAAGATTAGGGGTTAATACTATTTATTATAGGGTTTTTAAAGCGGGAGTGAGGCGGTTTAGGGGTTAATACATTTATTATAGTAGCAGCGAGCTCCGGTCAGCAGATTAGGGGTTAATAAGTGTAGGTATGGTAGCAGCGACGTTGGGGGTGGCAGATTAGGGGTTAATAAATATTATGTAGGTGTCGGCGATGTTAGGGGCAGCAGATTAGGGGTTTATAGGTATAATGTAGGTGGCGACGGTGTGCGGTCAGCAGATTAGGGGTTAAAAAAAATTATTAGAGTGGCGGCGATGTGGGGGGACCTCGGTTTAGGGGTACATAGGTAGTTTATGGGTGTTAGTGTACGTTAGAGCACAGTAGTTAAGAGATTTATAAACCGGCGTTAGCCCAGAAAGCTCTTAACTAGTGACTTTTTCTTGCGGATGGAGTCTTGTCGGTAAAGGCTCTACCGCTCACTTCAGCCAAGACTCTAAATACCGGCGTTAGGAAGATCCCATTGAAAAGATAGGCTACGCAATTGGCGTAAGGGGATCTGCGGTATGGAAAAGTCGCGGCTTGGAAGTGAGCGTTAGACCCTTTCCTGACTGACTCTAAATACCAGCAGGCGGTAAAAAGCAGCATTAGGACCCCTTAAAGGACCAGTCAACACTGTAGATTTGCATAATTAACAAATGCATGATAAGAAGACAATGCAATAGCACTTAGTCTGAACTTCAAATGAGAAGTAGATTTTTGTTAAATAAATTGCAAAGTTATGTCTATTTCCACTCCCCCTGTACCATGTGACAGCCATCAGCCAATCATAAATGCATATACGTATATGCTGTGAATTCTTGCACATGCTCAGTAGGAGTTGGTGACTCAAAAAGTGTAAATATAAAAAGACTGTGCACATTTTGTTAATGGAAGTAGATTGGAAAGTTGTTTAAAATTACATGCTGTATCTGAATCATGAAGTTTAATTTTGACTTGAGTGTCCCTTTAACGCTGCTTTTGAAGGCTAACGCAGAACTCTAAATCTAGGCGATAGCTATTATTTAACATTTTTCATGTTCATCACTAATAATTCATTCATTCATTTTGTGTTATTTCACCTAATTACAACAGCACTACTATAAAAAAAGTTCAATATATTGTAAAAAAAATATTTAAATATATAAGACAAATAAAGACAAATATCTTTAACATCATTTTGTGGCATAATAAGGATTAGGCTATTATAAATTAAACAAATTTGCAAAGTCTCACCAGTTTTTTCTTATAAATGATTTATTTTAAAATACTCCACATTATTGTTTAGGACACAACAGGAAATATTAAATAATGAGATATATGGATATCCATAAATAAGTTAGTATTCATACTACACAATAAAAATAAAAGCACAAAAACAAAATAGATATTAGATTATTTATTTTTTTGGACCAAGCACTTTATAAAGTTTACCCAGCTTTTGTTTCTAACTAGCTGCATATGTAGGGTTTCAATTTAATTAGCTTTACAATTCTTAGCTTTAATTCCATAGCAGGGGTTCCTAATTATCTTCACAAGCCAATGATTGCCCAAAATGTGAAGAGCAATTAAGGCAGCAGGTATCTGAATGCCAACATTCAGTCATTTACTTATGAGCTGAAATTCCTAGATATGTGAAACCAGAAATGTCTATATCAGTGCCAGCTATGTCGTTGAAATGAGTGTTATATGTGATTCTGACAATTTCATGGTTCTAGCCAATTTAATAAGGAGATTACACTAAAACAGAAAATATATTCTTCAATTTAAAAGCTGATTTTTTGCCAACTCACCACTTCTTCCTGATTCATGAAAATATAATTAAAACAGCACTAAGGAGTTTGTGTTTCTTATTCCTTTTTGACATTTTCTTTCCATCATAATAATGTTTTTTATTTGCTTGCAAAACTACGTTTTCTAAAGTGTTTGCTTCTTTCCTGCTTTCCCAATGTATTTACTGAGTTTGAACTCAGCAGCATATGTAAAAACGCTTGTGTTAACTTTTTTATTTAAAGTACAATGCTGAGAAAATGTAGATCCTATTACAAAGTGGAAGACAGCAAAAAATAATAGTTTTGAGATATTGTGAATACCAAGAAAGAGATTTGAATAAGACTAGAGAGTTTGTTTTTAAAGTAAACTACATGAGTCATTTTACCCATAATAGAAATATATAACATAATTCATATCATGAGATTACTGTATAACTATGTTTTTGTAAAATAATGTATAAAGCATATATGTGCAAAGAAGGTTTATGATAGTTGTTTAGTTTCCTAGTGAATACACAATACATGAATGTAGCATGTGCTTTAAGTATAGAAATTGTCATGAGATGCAGGACACAGCAATGATGGTACAACTCTATTTTATTACAGAGCATAGAAACATGCATCTAGTCAGGTTGATTTCACTAACTAACTGCGACACAGACAACCGGACCTAAGCCCCGCCCACAAACAGTGACATCACATCCTGCTCTCATCACATCTTCCCCCTTTTCAAAGGGCGAAGCATATACTTGAATATAACAAATTACATGGCATACTAACAGAGTATACAACAACATTTTTGAACAGTATATAACAAATAGGTTATAGGAAAAATGAACAACATAAATTACATCCTGACTTGAACATCGGGGTAGACTACCCTAGTCCACAGTGACCATGGGATTATTCTGCCCATACTTCCGGTCACTGTTCTAGCTAAAGTTAGTCCCAATATCGGGCCGGAAGTTTCACCACCCTTCCGCTTGATGTAACTTTGCATGAACTATCCTCTGATTCAGAAGAAGGTGAATAAGAGTCGCATGGAGGCAAAGACATATCCCCACTGTGATCTTGCTGAGGGGAAGGCACCCCTTTAAGAACAGGGGATCCCACCGGCGGTGGTACTGAGGCATCCAGTTCCAAACTCTCAGGTACAAGCTGAAGATATTTTCGGTTACGGCGTGTAACCGTCCCTCCATCAGTAAGGACTACATAAGACCTTGGTTCTGGAGAGTGTCCAATTACCGTAGCAGGCGTCTTCCATTTCTTCTCATCATCCAGTTTAATTCTGACACTTTGCCCCGTATTTAGTTCCTGTAAGGGCCTAAAAGAATGTCTCCTGTTGTAGAAGAAACGATAGCCCCTTTTGGCCTCTTCATCCCTCCTAAGGACTTCGTCCCGAGGAATAGAGCCAGTCGGCTTGAAGACACCCACTGAGGGTAAGGTGGTGCGAATCTGGTGTCCTAGCATCAGCTGTGCCGGGCTAAACCGGTGGCTTGGATGGGCATCGCCCTATAGGACAAGAGGGCTAGGTACGGCTCAGATTGCTTTAAAATGAACTTTGTTGTTTGAACTGCCCTTTCAGCCATTCCGTTGGCCTGCGGGTAATGTGGACTTGACGTGGAATGTACAAAGTCATATTCCCTGCTGAAAGCACTGAACTCTGTAGAAGCGAACTGCATGCCATTATCACTCACCAGCTCCATTGGAATGCCCCACCGGGCGAACAAGCTCTTCAAACGAATGATAACGGCTTGACTTGTGATATCAATCAAAGGTGCAATTTCCAAATACCTGGAATAGTAGTCGATCACAACAAGGAGCTTTTTCCCGTGCAGTTCACACAAATCAGCAGCTATTTTCTGCCACGGCCCTGCAGGTAGTGGAGTAGAAATCAAGGGCTCCCTTCTCTGAGTAGGCCGGCGTTCCCGGCAAAAGGCACATTTAGACAAGTGATTTGCAATGTCGGAGCTGATCCCAGGCCACCACAAAGCTGTAGCTGCCCTTTCTCTGCACTTCGTAATACCTAAGTGGCCATCGTGAATCCTGTTTAACATCTCCTTCCTCATGCTGACAGGAATAACGATGCAGTCTTGGAACAGCACCAACCCCTCCAGCTCCGTGGGCTGCGACCTCTCTGACTGGTAAGAACTTAAAGACAACCAGGCTGCCCGGCTCTCGGGCCAGCCTTCTTTTATGTACTTTATAACCTCTTGCAGATCTGTGTCCAAATATGTCTCTTTCTTTATTTCTTCCAGTTTCCTTGAAGAAATGGACTTTGAGGCCAGAACCGAATCAACATGCACTTTCACATCCGATTCGGTTGAAGACTCTTCAGCAGTAGCCAGCGGGAGCCTGGATAGTGTATCTGCCACAACCAGTTGCTTCCCCGGCACATGCACTGCCTGAACATTGAACCTGAGTAGTCTCCTTAAAAGTCTCTGGCATCTTAAGGGTGTTTTGTCGATATCGTAGGAGTTGATTAGAGGGACGAGCGGTTTATGATCAGTCTCTAGACTAAATTTCTCCAAACCTACAAGGTAACACTGAAAGCGCTCACAGACCCAAACCGCAGCCAGGCACTCTTTCTCAATTTGAGCGTATTTTGACTCAGCAGCCGTCAGTGTGCGGGAACAGTAGGCAATGGGCTGTAGTTTAGTTTCATTTAACTGCAGGAGAGCAGCCCCCAACCCATAACTGCTTGCATCAGCACTAACCACAGTCTTTTTGGAAGGGTCGTAGAACCCCAGCACTGGGGCAGACCCCAGCAGGGACTTGGCCTGCATAAAGGATTTTTCTTGTAAGGGTCCCCAGACCCAGGCAATGTCTTTCTTTAGCAACTCTGTGATAGGGTGTAGAACTGTGGATAAATCTGGCAGAAACTTGCCCACATAATTTACAAGGCCCAATATTTGTCTTAGCTCATGTACATCAGAAGGACTTTTCATCTGTTCAATAGCACGAATTTTCTCGGGTCTGATTTGATGCCATCCCCATTGATAATATGCCCAAAGTAACATAATTCAGTTTTCCTAAAATGGCATTTTTCTATATTTAACTTTGGCCGCTGATCATGCTCCTCCACTGTAGACCCATACACTAGAATGTCGTCCATGACAACTGCCGTGCCCACGTGGTCACTTAGGAGAGCACTCATTTCCCTTTGAAAGATTTCAGGAGCAGAGGATATCCCAAAGGGGAGTCTGCAGAAGCAAAACCGACCTACTGGTGTAATAAAGGTAGTCAGTTTGCGGCACTTTGGATCAAGGGGGATCTGCCAAAAGCCGCTAGAAGCATCCAATGTAGAAAAGAACTTCGCCCCAGCCAACTTTGGAGCTATATCTTCTAATTTCGGCAGCAGAAATCTCTCTCTCTCTCTTCACTGCCTCATTCAACCTTTTCAGGTCCACACAGATGCGCACCTTTCCGTTTTTCTTTGCAACAGGAACAATGGGGGCACACCAATCAGTTGCTTCAACAACCTCTTCAATAACCCCCATAGACTTCATGCGCATAAGCTCCTTCTCCACTTGAGGCATGAGCGGGAACGGAATTCTATGGGGAGTAGAAATACTGTATGGGACTGCGTCACTTTTAAGTGCTATATGGACTGGCTTGCAATTCAGTAGGCCCAATTTGCCAAACATATCTTCGGAGATCTCATTCACTCTGGCCACTAGGCCCAAGTCACAGGCTGCTTTTCTGCTCAATAAATTGCTAACACACTGACCTCGAATCACATGCACCCACATAGTGAATTTCCTTTGCTTGTACTCACAGCTGGCAAGAAATTTCCCCGCACAATCAATGCAGCCTCCAGGACTATGGATATTTGTAGTAACCTTCGCCATCTGGGGCTGTCGAGGCAGTTTCATAAATGCAGCAAGAGACATTACGGTGATATCTGCTCCTGTGTCAATCTTAAAATCAACTTTGGCTCACATTACAGTAAAGGTAACCTTCCAATCTTCCTCTGAGCTTGGCCGTTCCACAACAGACCTCACAAAAGACACTTCCTGACCCTCTTGGTCACTATCCACCTGCATCTCCTTAATGTATTCAGTTTTACACACCACTTCAAAATGGCCCATTCTGTTACATTTTCTGCATCTTTTATCTCTGACCGGGCATATAGCACTCTGATCATGGGCACGGTTGCACCGTGTGCATCGGGCATGCTGCGCCCATCCACTTCTAGGTCTATCTGTTATTTTTGATCTACCGCTCACACTGTGCCTTTCACTAGCAGTTTTCCTGAACTGATGCACTTCATCCACAATACTCTCAGACCTCAGATCAGCACTTTGCTTTTTCACCAGTTCACTATGGCGGGCCATCCTAATAGCCCCATCTACTGTTAAATCAGGCTCTAACTGCAGCTTCAGTGAGATATCAGCATCTGCAATTCCAATAACTATTCTGTCTCTGATTTGCTCTTCTTTAGCAACACCAAACTCACAGAATTCAGCTAGTTCATACAGGCTGCGCACAAATGACTCTACAGATTCTCCCACACGCTGATTACGTTTGTGAAAACAAGCTCTCTCATGAATCACATTTCTTTTGGGCACAAAGTGGGCACTGATTTTTTCCATAACTATATCAAAGTTAAATTCTTCCCCTTCTTAGAAAGTAAAAGCATTGAACACTGGCTCCACATCCTTCCCCATAGAGTATAAAAGAGAATTAACTTGTACTTCACCACTCTCGTTGTTCAGTTTGGAAGCAATACTGAAGCGCTGAAACCGCTGACGCCATGTGGGTCAAGCTGCAGGCTGAGAGAAGTCAAAAGGCTCAGGTGGGGTAAACTTTGACATCGTCATCGATCAGGAACAGAAGCGCAGGCAAGAACTTCTGACACCATGTCATGAGATGCAGGACATATGCAGGACACAGCAATGATGGTACAACTCTATTTTATTACAGAGCATTGAAACATACATCTAGTCAGGTTGATTTCACTAACTAACTGCGACAAAGACAACCGGACCTAAGCCCCGCCCACAAAAAGTGACATCACATCCTGCTCTCATCACAGAAATAGCTATTAATACAAGGGCCAGACTGGGACCAAAAATAGGCCCAGTTATTTTAAAGGGAACCACAACACCTGCTTAACATGTTTTAAACTAACTTTTTTTAATTGTGCAAAATAAACTAACAAACTATTCTGTATGCAGTATTTTCATCTTACTGCATTCTGTTGTAGATAAAAGATTTATCATTTAAACGTTGCTCTTCAGCCTAGTACCTGCAATGTAAGCTGCCATATTGCAAAGTTGGTTCCACAACAGTGGGTCACGTGATGCACACGGCACCTTCTATTTCTAAAGTTGAGGAAGCAGATTGAGATTTGCAGTGTCTAAGAAGAACGGCTTCAGGCAGACAGGCACTGGTATGTTTAAAAATAGCACGAGCAGGGAAGCAATTGTGAGGGGGAGGAGAGGGAGGAAGGAAAGCAAACACTCTGCATATAAAATTGTAAGGAGACATTTGCATTCATCTACATACTTACTCCTGAGACTTTCTTCCCTCTGTGCATTCCTCTCCTCCCCCTGTGCATTCTTCTCCTCCCCCTTCCTTCCCTGCTTGTGCTATTTATAAACATAACAGTGCCTGTCTGCCTGAAGCGTTCTTCTAAGACACTGCAGGGCTTAATCTGCTTCCTTTAGAAATAGAAGGTGCCGTGTGCATCACGTGACCCACTGTTGTGGAACGTGCGTTGCAATATGGCAGCTTACTTTGCAAGTACAAGGCTGCAGAGCAATGTTTAAATGATAAAGCTTTTACCTACAAAAGAATGCAGTAAGATGAAAACTGCATACAGAATTAAAGTCAGTATATTTTGCATAATGAGAAAAAGTTGGTTTAAAATATTTCAAGCAGGTGTTGTGGTTCCCTTTAAGGCTAAACAGCCCATTCCCAACACCATTTGTTATTTAACCATACCCCAAACCTGAAAAGTATAATGCACTAGTTTGATTTATAAAAACATTTAAAGTTTGATCCTTCTGTCACTGTATTTTTTTAAAATGAGTTGCAATTAAATAGTAAAAAAAAAAAAAAAGTGAAATGTGATAATAAAAACCAGAAGCGATTTAAGTTCACATTTGAATTAAGAATAATCACTTATTGCTCATCAGCATGTGAAGTCACAGTTTCTCAAAATAACCGGTATCTGAGTGGGGCTGAACTGGCCTTGACCTGGCTCACAGACACAGCAAGGCAGTGTGAGTCAGGAAAAGCTGGCAATGCATCATGCACAAATAATAATGCTGCTGACTGTAATATATATTAATATTGCTAATAGCTTATTTTATGCATATCTGAGTGTTGAATGATATTATTTAATACTAGATAAATACAATTATATGGTGTGGCAGTTAGTGTGGTTTTAAAAGGGAATAGACCAAATCAAACTGATTTAATGAGCTGTCAGGAAGAATTTTTGCAAGTTTTTTTTAGTCTGTGGTACAGAAAAACAAGTGATATGTTAAATCCTAACCCAGCCTTGATAATATATTTCACTTTACCATTATGTAAAAATATTTAAGATAAAACCTTCTCACTATATTCTGTGTTGTCACCACAGAATACCTTACTATGACTATGTTGTTACATAAAGTAACATGACATTTACTGCGTCACATTGTTATATGAAGTAAGATGACAGTCATTTACTATGCCATGTTGCCTTGTTATTAAGTAATATGACAATACAAATAATAGGTTAAACAATACTCAATGACTAATGCACGTTTATGAATATGAAGCCGGATTGTTATAGTTTTGATTAATATAATATATTTTAAATAATCAAAATGGTTATAAGAATAATTCTTTAACCCTTTCACTGCTAAGCCAAATACACCTCTGTGGTTAATCTGTTTTTAGTCTCTTTGCATTTATCACATTTCATTTTGCGGTACTAAACCAATAAATGATAATGATGATGAATTGTTCGTACTTTTAATGGCCATTACCTACACAAATCATACATTGGAGGGTTTTTTAAACTTTGTTTTGCTTTTTGCAGACCAAACACTTTTAGAAAATGACTTTCTAAAAAATAACAAATATGGGAAAATACCATATCCCCCCAAGAATACTGGACATCCTGTAGGTGGGGATCTTATAATGGCTCCCCCCAAACCTCTATCTTAGGCCCCATCTTTGGTAAAACATGTATATATTTCACAACTGAGCAGTTATTTAATCTGGTTGGCTGCTAGTAACTTGCACATAAATAACGTTTCCTCTTTGACTAAAAGTAACACAAAGACACTGACAGGAGCACACATAAAGTAACACTGTTTTACATTCCTTGGCTGCCAGTAACACACTGAATAGTGCATGCACAATGTCACTGCTTTCAGGGCCATATTTGCAATGAATAGAGGCCTAGCAGACATTTTATAATGGACACTGAGGGGACATAGAAAAAAAATAGAACACTTAAGTGTCCAGTATTTTTGTGTAGATCTTACTGGACACCTTACAAAAATACTGGACTGTCCGGTTGAATTCTGGACACCTGGCAACCCTATGGGCAGTAAAGTCAAAATAAAACCTATATAATTCAGATAGTGCATGCAATTTTACAACAATTATTACCATCCATTTCCCTAAAGATGGGGAAACTCACTAGTAACAGTTGTCTAGGGTGAACGGTAAATTTCAATTTTTTAAAAAATATTTTTTTTAATTAAAATAAATATCAATAAATAATTGAGGTACATTATTGAACTTAAGATTTTAAAATTATAAACATTTACTAATTTTTACCTTTATACAGTACATTATTATCATATCAACTAATCTTATCTAGGGCTTTGCACTTTTTTACTGACTCAAGTTACAGTATGTGTTTTCCATGATATAAAAATAGTGTTACATAAACTTAATATTTCCCCAAAGCTCAATCACATAGTTGTAAATATCATGTTTAGGGGGATTTTATATAATAGAATTCGGGACTTTGTTCTTTTTCCAAAACTGTACTATTCTTTTTTTTTTTAGCACAGTTAAAGATTATTTGTAACACATCTGCTATATCTCTACGTATATTCATTATTGGTTAGTTTAATATTGCTATACAAAAGGAATATCACTTTATATCCTTCAGAGTATTGGCATTTCATTTGTTTTGTATTAAAGGGATAGGAAAGTCAAAATTAAACTTGCATGATTCCAATAGAGTATGTAATTTTAACACTTTTAAATTCACTTCTCTTTTCAAATGTGCTTTGTTCTCTTGGTATCCCTTGTTGAAAAACAATACACACATATCCTACTCTAGTGTGTATCAGCAGACAAATTTATACAGGAGAGAAACCAGCTCTTATCCTGCCAGGCTCCAAGGGAGAGATAATGCAATGATCGTTCAAGCCGTGAAGGGTAAAAGTTAAAATAATGTTTAATAAAAACAATTCGAAATCACAACGCGTTTCCCGGTCACCCAGACCGCTTCATCAGGTGTATAAAAACATTACACATTCACAGCTTTAAATGGCCCACCACGGCGTCTAGTCACGCTTAGGGCGCATGCGTGTAGGAGTACGTCAGACCAATCAGGTGAAGGGTGTGTACCGGCTCTTATGTAATTGGATCAAAAACAAGAGGCTCGTCATTTTCAGACGTTTGTTGATACGGGATATATATAGTTAGAGATGTCAAATTATTTATCTCCAAAAACCCTCATGTCATATAATAAGTGTGCAAGCATGACTCCCAAGGATCATTGAGAATCAGAGCTATAAATATAACCTCGATATCCTGATTATTATCGGACATCCTATTACTCAAATAACATTGTCTAAAGTTCTGTGGGGTTAGATATAATAAAAAAAGTAAAAACAATTATATCTAAATAATATATATAAAAATATAAATATACTTGATTCTTATAAATGTATATTTGATCATATCCAACACTAGCGGTGCAATCCGCATTCCGTCAAAGGAGCCGTATCATTTGAATTCACTTGTACTGGGCTGCAACTCTTACATACATTTACAAGACATATCTACATACAGATACTCGTCAACTTACGACCGCGTTACGTTCTGACCTTCCGGTCGTAAGACGATTTGGACGTAAGTCGGACAAAATACAGATGGCATGTAAATAATATGGTCTATTGTGTGATGTGTTGGGCTGACATTTCATGATTAATAATAACAATAACACCAGAGTTGTTTTAAATTAAATTCCTTTAATAATACAGTATCATCACAGTATGAATAATAAAATAACCTTTACTGTACTGTACCTGTACTGTGCAAATAATAACATAACATTTACTGTGCAAATACTATTACTGTACAGTACTGTACCTATACTGTACTGTAATAAAATAACATTTTTTTTTTTGTACTCTACCTGTAGTACTATGCAAATAATAACATAACATTTTAACATTTAACATAACATTTTAACATTTACTGTACCTGTACAGTAGTTTGCAGGAACTTTAACACTTATTTTACTTTAAATTTTTTAGAAAAGTAACTGAACTTAAATTTTTCTTTTACTGTACTTTTACAGTTATGTCATCAGAGTTACAGTACAGTATTATCATCTTGGTGAGTTGAGGCTGGAGGGGTTTCAGATGCAGTGTTCTTTTCAAAAAACATGCTGAGCTTTGTTTGACGCGTTTGTTTCTTTTTCTCCTCATAGATTTCACGATAGCCACGCACAGCTTCCTGAATTTGACGGTCAACCTTGTTAAATCTTTCAACATTCTGGTCCATGTTTTCAAAACAGGAGACAGCTTTATTTAGCAATGTAAAGCCTTCAGCCAACCCCTTTGCAGTGAATTTCTTCTCTGGCTCTTCTTCTTCTTTGTCTTCTTCCTCTCTCCTATTTTCCTCTGCAACTCTCTCTGCTTCCAGTTCTATTAGATCTTCATTTGAAAGTTCTTTTGACTCATAATCTAACAGCTCTTCTACATCTTCCACTTCACATTCCAATTCAAGATTGTTTGCAAGTCTTACAATGTTTTCTCGAATTTCATCAAGCTCTTCCTCTGTTTCAAATCTCTCAAATCTGGTCACATATCGTTTTAGGCACTTCTTCCAAATTCCATTCATGCACTTTTCTGTTACATCCTCCCACGCTGCTGCAATATTTTTTATGCACTGAAGAATGTTATAACTTTTCCAAAAATCACGCAATGTTATGTCATCATCAGCATCTGTAGCAGCTATGGCTTGGGCGAATGTAGATCTGAGGTAGTATGCTTTAAACGTGGCAATTGCCCCTTGGACCATAGGTTGAATGAGTGGTGTTGTGTTAGGTGGCATATAAACCACTTTTACATCAGGATTAAGGTCACCCAGGTGTGGTGGATGTCCAGGTGCGTTGTCTAAAATCATTAAAATTTTGAACGGGATTACTTTCCCTAAGCAATATTCACGAACTTGGGGAATGAAACAGTTAACAAACCAGTCTGTGAACAATGCCTGAGTCATCCACGATTTAGCATTTGACCGGTAATACACAGGCAGCGTGTGCTTATTAATGTTTTTAAATGCACGTGGGTTTTCTGAGCGATAGATAAGAAATGGCTTAAGCTTAAAACCAACAACGTTTCCTCCAAGTAACAAGCTTACACGATCTTTGAATGCTTTAAATCCTGGCGTGGTTTTGGATTCTTGGTGAATGTATGTGCGCTCAGGCATCCGTTTCCAGAACAGACCCGTTTCATCAACGTTGAATATTTGTTCAGGTAAATACCCTCCCTCTTGGATTAATTCATCCAAAGTGTCAATGAACTTTGCAGCGGCTTCTGAATCTGCACTTGCTGCTTCTCCTGAAACCCGCACATTATGCAGACTGAATCTTCTTCTAAAACGTTTAAACCATCCAGTGCTTGCCTGGAAATTCTCTTTGTAATCCTCACCAGCTTTCTCCTTTAAAGTCTCAAACAAACTTTTAGCCTTCATCTGAATTGTTAGAAGACTTATGGGTGTACGTTTTTGTATTTGATCTTCTATCCACAACATTAATAATTTCTCCATTTCATGAATGGGCCCTTGACGTTGTTTTGTTATTATTGTTGATTTCATTGGTGCGGAACCTTTTACAGCTTCACGTATGCGTTCCTTGTCCTTAATGATTGTGGAAACTGTGGAATGCGACAGTTTCATATCACGGGCAATCGCATTCACTTTTTTACCTTCATCATACTGCTTTATTACTTTCATTTTTAACTCCAAATCAAGAGCTTTCCTCTTCTTTGTAGCCTCTTTGCCACTACACGGTACCGGCCTTTTGGACTGCGACATGGTCAGACCCATACAAAGGCTGCTGCTTACAGTCACTTCTCATCACACACAAGCACCGCCTTTGCGCACACAAGCAGTCTTGCTGATGGTCGTAAGTACCGCCTTTGCGCACACAAGCACTGCCTTGCCCCTTTACGCACATACGCAAATAAGCATCACCCTCAGTGCGACCGATGGACGTAAGTACCGCCTTTGCGCACACAAGCACTTCCTTGCCCCTTTACGCACATACGCAAATAAGCATCACCCCAGCGCGACCGATGGACGTAAGTACCGCCTTTGCGACCGATGGTCGTAAGTACCGCCTTTGCGACCGGTACCGCCTTTGCGCACGTATCGCCTCTTCAGTGCGACCGATAGTCGTAAGTACGGATGGCCGTAAGTCGACGAGTATCTGTATTTTCTATGAAACAAACCATATCGAAAATGTATATTTGCAGATAACAGATATATATATCTCTCTATTGGTAGAATAATATATACAGGTGGCCCTGGGTTTACAACGGTTCAATTTACACCGTTTCAGTATAACAACCTTTTTTTTCAGTCATGTGACTGCTATTGAAAAGCATCGAGAAGCAGTGCATTGATTAAAATAGCCAGTAGGTGGAGCTGTCCGCTTGTGTTGCAGCAAAGACATGCAAGCCAAGCAAGCTGAAATTAATCAGTTTAACCAGACCTGAGCTATCGAGCAGATTTCAAAGGAACAAGATCTTCCTGTCTATAAATCAGTGCAGATTGAAATGCATAGAAAGAACTGTTTGCAGAAAAATGCAAGTAAAGTCTGTGTTGTGTGATTATTTTATTAGGTTTATAATGCTGTTTAGCAAATGTTTTTGTTCATTTAACTTAGTTTAATTATATATTCTGTGTTGTGTGATTATTTTATTAGGTTTATAATGCTGTTTAGCATGTAAAGTCTTCATTTCAAAGCTTTAAAAATAATGTTTTAGGTGTAACTTATGACAATTTTGAGAGGGGCCTGGAACCTAACCACCTCACTTCCCATTGACTTACATTATAAACTGGGTTTCAATTTACAACCATTCCTTCTGGAACCTAACCCCAGCGTAAACTGAGAGCTACCTGTATATAAAAAATATATATATATAAAAAAATAACATTATTATAAACCCCAATCCCTCCACTCATCTAGTGGTACATCTATATCTAGGACTATCTCTACATCATAAAGATGTTCACAGAGTAATTGAATTTGCAGATAACAGATCTAAATAACTCTAATAATAGGATGATATATATAACAAATATACAATTTATTATATAACCCAAATCCTTCCACTCATCTAATTTTTCAACAATACCTAGGACTGTCTCTAACTTATAAAGATGTTAACATAGTAATTTCTAGAGTCACTAAGTCCTCATGATTCTGAAGGGATATATTTGCTCTCATATATATCCTGTTGTTCTACTGGTGGTTAGTTGAAAGCTGCCATGTCTATATTTTCATTTAGGCCATAAGGGTTTAAAGTTTTCATTTTCCATATCCAAAAAGTTTCTCTTTGTCTTAAGTGGATTAATCTATTTCTACCCCACTTGGAAACAATATGCTCAATTGGAAAATACTGTAAATATCAGTCTGACCTTCATGACAGCATATTCCATGTCTAGAAACACTATGTTTCATCAGAGAATTCTTCACATTTCTGGCATGCTCACCCCATCTTTTTTTCAGGGGTCTAGAAGTTCTCCCTATGTATTGCAAACCACATTTGCACTCCAATAAATAAACTACAAAAGAGGAATCACAAGAAAAACGAGTAGCAATCTCAAATTCCTCCTTTGTTGAAAAGGATTTAAATGTAAACCTATCTCCTGTTGTGTAGGTACATAGGCCACAATTTGCTCGGTTACATTTATATCCCTTTTTGCCAGATAGCCAGTTTCTGACCACTGACGATTTCTTTTTTCTATATTTTTTCATTACCACTTTACTGGGGGCTAGTTTGTTTTTTAAAGAAGGTGCTCTTTTAAATGTACAAACTGGATTTTTATCTATAAAGTTTTTAAGTATGGGGTCATTCAGCAGTATATTCCAATGTTTATGAAATATTCTCTTAATCTTATCATGATTGGTAGTATATTTCGTTATAAACCTAAGATTATTGCTTTGATTATCTTTATATGATCTATCTTGTTTAGAAACATTGTTATTGTCTTCGACCTTCTTAAAGAATTACAACCTATCTTTGTTTCTAGCTTTCAAAAAACCCTCCTCAACTAGATCCCTTGGATATTCTTTTTCAAGAAATCTAGTTTTTAGAATCTCTGCTTGTTCATCAAATAGAGCTAAATCTGTACAGTTTCTACGTATTCTAGAAAATTGATTGTACGGTATGTTTCTCTTCCAAGCTTTATAATGGTTGCTTTTAAAATTGAGATAACTATTTGTATCCACTGTTTTGAAGTAAGTTTTCGTTAATATACGACCTTCTTTGTCCCAATAAAGTACCAAGTCTAGGAACTCAATACTATCTACACTAATTTTATGTGTAAAAGTCAGTCCCATATCATTTCTGTTTAATGACTCTATGAACTTCAAGGCATTATCTTCAGATCCGTCCCAGATAAATAAAAGGTCATCTATAAAACGGCCATAGAACACCAGATTTGCCCCAAGGGGTGAACTGTAAATATATTTCTCTTCAAATAACCCCATGAATACATTTTCAAAACTAGGGGAAAATCTGGTGCCCATGGCCGTTCCTTTAATTTGTAAAAAAATTGTTCTTGGTATACAAAATAATTGTGTTTCAACACAAACGAGATGGCCTCAAGTAAAAATAGTCTTTGTTTTGTAGGAAAAATTGGTCCCTTTTCAAAAAAGTGTCAACTGCATTTTAACCTAGGTGATGCGCTATGTTAGAATAAAGCGATGCAACATCACAAGTGAACCAGAGTAAATTACGTCCTGCCTTTTCCAATATTGATATTTTGGCAATTAGGTCAGGGGTATCTTTAATGTATGAAGGTAAACCCATTACTGGTTTCTTAAGAAAATAGTCCACATATTCGGACAAATTACTCATCATATTCCCTATGCCCGAAATAATGGGTCTACCGGGTGGGTTGGTAGTGCACTTGTGGACTTTAGGGAGATGGTAGTAATATGCTAGATTTGGAGACATAGGTACCAGATATTACTTCTCCTTTTTAGTTAGAATTCCCTCTGAAAAACCTCCATCTACCAGTTTTGTTAAACCTGTTAGATATATCTTAGTGGGATTAAAGGTAAATCTCTTATAATAATCTGGGTCTAATAAGATCCTATCCACTTCCTTTAAATAGTCTGACATATTTTGAAACACTATCCCACCCCCCTTGTCAGCCTGCCTTATCACTAGATCTTCTTTCTTTGCTAACCTTGATAATGCTTTAATTTCGTATATACCGGTATTAAGATTTGAATTACTCACCTTACTATCTAGAGCACCAAAATCCTCTAAAACTAAATTCTGGAATAAAGAAATATACGGGCTGGTCACTGGGGGATTGAAATTCGATCTCAGCATTAGATTAGAATGTATGTAGTCCTCAAATAGAATATTACATAGATCCTCAGGCTCATAGTAGACTATATTATTACTGGGTCTTTCTGGCATGTTGTCAGTAATGATAGAATTCTGATTTGTTGAATTTAATTTCTTATCACAAAAATATCTCTGCAGGAATAATTTCCTTATGAACCTGTTTAGGTCCACAAATAATTCAAACAGATTATGCTCATTTGAGGGACAGAAAGATAGACCCCTATTTAATACACAAATTTCTTCATTTGTAAGAGTGTGGCTTGAGAGATTGAAAATACCTTCTTTCATTCTCTCAAGTTTCTTCTTTTTGGTTGATTTGGCTCTACCTCTGCTGCCACGTTTGCGTATGATCTTTTTTTTTTTTGGAGTTAAGGGCGTTATAAACTCTTCTCTTAAAGGGGGCTCTTTCTAATTGTTTTAAACGAATGGGTGCATGTCTCTGTTTTGATATATGATAATTTTCTTTTCTGTTCATCTGAAAAACCTGAGGTTCCTCTGACCTCCATTCAGATTTCTTATTCCCCCATCTCTGTTGTTGAAAATAATTAGACCTATTTTCCTCCGATGTAGGCCCTAAATGGTATTCACGCTCATTATTATAATGTCTAAACTCTTGTTTCCTATCATTGGAGTATGATCTAGATGTATACTGGTTATCACTAAATCTCCTGAGACCATATTGAATCTCATGGTCAGGTTTTCTCTTTCTCCATGAATAATTCATTTCTTTTGAAGGACCTGGAGATTGAGGATCTGATTAACAATATTTTTCTTTTTATCTTTAGGTTTTTTATAATTAACTTTAACCCATTTGTTTTCAGCTATTTTATTCTCAGTAACCGAATAGTCTCTTTGTCATCATCTGGACCATCCTCTATTAGGACATTCGTATTCGGTGTATTATATATACACCCTTCCAGATCTTTTTCATCTCTAGCCAGCTTTTTAATTTTATTCCTAATTAGTTTTTTTTTGGAAAATTTCAGATTTCTCAAGTACTTCTTTGTTTTTATTAGCATATTCAGAATTCTGTTCAAATTTCCCAATAACAATTACAGTTTATCAATTTCTGCTTCAGTGTTAGTTAAAAGAATGTTACTTAAAATTCAATAAGCAAATCAATAAGTTTAAATGAGCAAATAGTTAATTCATTTTGCCATTTTCTGGTCAAATCCTCATCATGTGTACTACCAATCATGATAAGATTAAGAGAATATTTCATAAACATTGGAATATACTGCTGAATGACCCCATACTTTAACTTTATAGATAAAAATCCAGTTTGTACATTTAAAAGAGCACCTTCTTTAAAAAACAAACTAGCCCCCAGTAATGTGGTAATGAACAAATATGGAAAAAAGAAATCGTCAGTGGTCAGCAACTGGCTATCTGGCAAAAAGGGATTCTAT
Source organism: Bombina bombina (assembly GCF_027579735.1). Classification (NCBI taxonomy): domain Eukaryota; kingdom Metazoa; phylum Chordata; class Amphibia; order Anura; family Bombinatoridae; genus Bombina; species Bombina bombina. Next base: position 1,166,729,829 of record NC_069500.1, on the reverse strand, counting down.
AAATTTAACCGAGCAAATTGTGGCCTATGTACCTACACAACAGGTGATAGGTTTAAATTTAAATCCTTTTCAACAAAGGAGGAATTTCAGATTACTACTCCTTTTTCTTGTGATTCCTCTTTTGTAGTTTATTTATTGGAGTGCAAATGTGGTTTACAATATATAGGGAGAACTTCTAGACCCCTGAAAAAAGATGGGGTGAGCATGCCAGAAATGTGAAGAATTCTCTGATGAAACATAGTGTTTCTAGACATGGAATATGCTGTCATGAAGGTCAGACTGATATTTATAGTATTTTTCCAATTGAGCATATTGTTCCCAAGTGGGGTAGAAATAGATTAATCCACTTAAGACAAAGAGAAACTTTTTGGATATGGAAAATGAAAACTTTAAACCCTTATGGCCTAAATGAAAATATAGACATGGCAGCTTTGAACTAACCACCAGTAGAACAACAGGATATATATGAGAGCAAATATATCCCTTCATGAGGACTTAGTGACTCTAGAAATTACTATGTTAAGATATATCTAACAGGTTTAACAAAACTGGTAGATGGAGGTTTTTCAGAGGGAATTCTAACTAAAAAGGAGAAGTAATATCTGGTACCTATGTCTCCAAATCTAGCATATTACTACCATCTCCCTAAAGTCCACAAGTGCACTACCAACCCACCCGGTAGACCCATTATTTCGGGCATAGGGAATATGATGAGTAATTTGTCCGAATATGTGGACTATTTTCTTAAGAAACCAGTAATGGGTTTACCTTCATACATTAAAGATACCCCTGACCTAATTGCCAAAATATCAATATTGGAAAAGGCAGGACGTAATTTACTCTGGTTCACTTGTGATGTTGCATCGCTTTATTCTAACATAGCGCATCACCTAGGTTAAAATGCAGTTGACACTTTTTTGAAAAGGGACCAATTTTTACCTACAAAACAAAGACTATTTTTACTTGAGGCCATCTCGTTTGTGTTGAAACACAATTATTTTGTATACCAAGAACAATTTTTTTACAAATTAAAGGAACGGCCATGGGCACCAGATTTTCCCCTAGTTTTGAAAATGTATTCATGGGGTTATTTGAAGAGAAATATATTTACAGTTCACCCCTTGGGGCAAATCTGGTGTTCTATGGCCGTTTTATAGATGACCTTTTATTTATCTGGGACGGATCTGAAGATAATGCCTTGAAGTTCATAGAGTCATTAAACAGAAATGATATGGGACTGACTTTTACACATAAAATTAGTGTAGATAGTATTGAGTTCCTAGACTTGGTACTTTATTGGGACAAAGAAGGTCGTATATTAACGAAAACTTACTTCAAAACAGTGGATACAAATAGTTATCTCAATTTTAAAAGCAACCATTATAAAGCTTGGAAGAGAAACATACCGTACAATCAATTTTCTAGAATACGTAGAAACTGTACAGATTTAGCTCTATTTGATGAACAAGCAGAGATTCTAAAAACTAGATTTCTTGAAAAAGAATATCCAAGGGATCTAGTTGAGGAGGGTTTTTTGAAAGCTAGAAACAAAGATAGGTTGTAATTCTTTAAGAAGGTCGAAGACAATAACAATGTTTCTAAACAAGATAGATCATATAAAGATAATCAAAGCAATAATCTTAGGTTTATAACGAAATATACTACCAATCATGATAAGATTAAGAGAATATTTCATAAACATTGGAATATACTGCTGAATGACCCCATACTTAAAAACTTTATAGATAAAAATCCAGTTTGTACATTTAAAAGAGCACCTTCTTTAAAAAACAAACTAGCCCCCAGTAAAGTGGTAATGAACAAATATGGAAAAAAGAAATCGTCAGTGGTCAGAAACTGGCTATCTGGCAAAAAGGGATATAAATGTAACCGAGCAAATTGTGGCCTATGTACCTACACAACAGGAGATAGGTTTACATTTAAATCCTTTTCAACAAAGGAGGAATTTGAGATTGCTACTCGTTTTTCTTGTGATTCCTCTTTTGTAGTTTATTTATTGGAGTGCAAATGTGGTTTGCAATACATAGGGAGAACTTCTAGACCCCTGAAAAAAGATGGGGTGAGCATGCCAGAAATGTGAAGAATTCTCTGATGAAACATAGTGTTTCTAGACATGGAATATGCTGTCATGAAGGTCAGACTGATATTTACAGTATTTTCCAATTGAGCATATTGTTTCCAAGTGGGGTAGAAATAGATTAATCCACTTAAGACAAAGAGAAACTTTTTGGATATGGAAAATGAAAACTTTAAACCCTTATGGCCTAAATGAAAATATAGACATGGCAGCTTTGAACTAACCACCAGTAGAACAACAGGATATATATGAGAGCAAATATATCCCTTCATGAGGACTTAGTGACTCTAGAAATTACTATGTTAACATCTTTATAAGTTAGAGACAGTCCTAGGTATTGTTGAAAAATTAGATGAGTGGAAGGATTTGGGTTATATAATAAATTGTATATTTCTTATATATATCATCCTATTATTAGAGATATTTAGATCTGTTATCTGCAAAGACAATTACTCTGTGAACATCTTTATAATGTAGAGATAGTCCTAGATATAGATGTACCACTAGATGAGTGGAGGGATTGGGGTTTATAATAATGTTATTTTTTATATATATTTATTATATATACAGGTAGCCCTCAGTTTATGCTGGGGTTAGGTTCCAGAAGGAATTGTTGTAAATCGAAACCGTTGTAAATTAAAACCCAGTTTATAATGTAAGTCAATGGGAAGTGAGGTGGTTAGGTTCCAGGCCCCTCTCAAAATTGTCATAAGTAACACCTAATACATTATTTTTAAAGCTTTGAAATGAAGACTTTACATGCTAAACAGCATTATAAACCTAATAAAATAATCACACAACACAGAATATATAATTAAACTAAGTTAAATGAACAAAAACATTTGCTAAACAGCATTATAAACCTAATAAAATAATCACACAACACAGACTTCACTTGCATTTTTCTGCAAACAGTTCTTTCTATGCATTTCAATCTGGACTGATTTATAGACAGGAAGATCTTGTTCCTTTGAAATCTGCTCGATAGCTCAGGTCTGGTTAAACTGATTAATTTCAGCTTGCTTGGATTGCATGTCTTTGCTGCAACACAAGCAGACAGCTCCACCTACTGGCTATTTTAATCAATGCACTGCTTCTTGATGCTTTTCAATAGCAGTCACATGACTGAAAAAAAAGGTTGTTATACTGAAACGGTGTAAATTGAACCGCTGTAAACCGAGGGCCACCTGTATATATTATTCTACCAATAGATATATATATATATATATCTGTTATCTGCAAATATACATTTTCAATATGGTTTGTTTCATAGAAAATATGTAGATTTATCTTGTAAATGTATGTAAGAGTTGCAGCCCAGTACAAGTGAATTCAAATGATACGGCTCCTTTGACGGAATGCGGATTGCACCGCTAGTGTTGGATATGATCAAATATACATTTATAAGAATGCACTGCTTCTTGATGCTTTTCAATAGCAGTCACATGACTGAAAAAAAAGGTTGTTATACTGAAACGGTGTAAATTGAACCGCTGTAAACCAAGGGCCACCTGTATATATTATTCTACCAATAGATATATATATATATATCTGTTATCTGCAAATATACATTTTCAATATGGTTTGTTTCATAGAAAATATGTAGATTTATCTTGTAAATGTATGTAAGAGTTGCAGCCCAGTACAAGTGAATTCAAATGATACGGCTCCTTTGACGGAATGCGGATTGCACCGCTAGTGTTGGATATGATCAAATATACATTTATAAGAATCAAGTATATTTATATTTTTATATATATTATTTAGATATAATTGTTTTTACTTACTTTTTTTTATTATATCTAACCCCACAGAACTTTAGACAATGTTATTTGAGTAATAGGATGTCCGATAATAATCAGGATATCGAGGTTATATTTATAGCTCTGATTCTCAATGATCCTTGGGAGTCATGCTTGCACACTTATTATATGACATGGGGGTTTTTGGAGATAAATAATTTGACGATTTGACATCTCTAACTATATATATCCTGTATCAACAAACGTCTGAAAATGACGAGCTCCTTGTTTTTGATCCAATTACATAAGAGCCGGTACACACCCTTCACCTGATTGGTCTGACGTACTCCTACACGCATGCGCCCTAAGTGGGACTAGACGCCGTGGTGGGCTTTTTAAAGCTGTGAATGTGTAATGTTTTATACACCTGATGAAGCGGTCTGGGAGACCGGGAAACGCGTTGTGATTTCGAATTGTTTTTATTAAACATTATTTTAACTTTTACACTTGCATTATTTCTCTCTTGGAGCCTGGCAGGATAAGAGCTGGTTTCTCTCCTGTATAAATCTGTACAGCTGACACTACAGGACGGCTAACCCTTTGGAGGGGTACATAAGACAAGCAGACACGGGAACCTGTACGCTGATCACCAGGTAGGGAGTTGCTGTGTTACAAGAGGACTGCTGTGTTACGAGAGGACAGCGATTTGGACAGCTGTTAATGGTCCAGGAGGCTCTTGTGGCACTTATCAAGTGCTATTTATCTTGTAAGTACGTTTTATAGTGTGCGTGGGGAGTGCATTTGTCTGCTGATACACACTATGGTGGCAGCCTTCTTCTTTTTCATCACTTCTACAGACCTGTCACGCTTGAACTGCCTTCAAGTATTGGAAGAAGATTTTGCAGCTGCAGAACTACCGAATAGAGACTTTACTTGTGGACTTTAAGGTCTTACATACCTCTCTTTGTGTATTTTTTGGTATGATGAACATGATTTATTTTGATCACGAGTATTCTTATATATATTAGCACATATATCTGGTTATATAGTGTTGCACCCATACCTATACACTTTCTCTACAGGTAATACCTTATTTTACAGGTAGTACTGATTATTATAGTTTACTATTCCTCATTTGTTTATGCACGGATTGCATTTTTTGTAGCACTGTTTATATATTATTCAGCAAAGTAGGCACATCTGACTTTATCACTTATATTTGCTGCTAATTGGTACCTGCACACATTTGTCTTTTGTGTTCATCTAGCTGCCAGTAGTGCAATGCTGTTCCTTCAGCAAAGAATAACAAGAGAACAAAGCAAATTTGATAATATAAGTAAATTGGAAAGTTGTTTAGAATTATATGTTCTATCTAAATCATGAAAGAAAATGCTGGGGTTTCCTGTCCCTTTAAATGACTAAATATCACACCTCAGATTTAATTTTAATATCACCTCCTTCACTTTATTGTGCTTTAAGTTTTATTTTTTAGCTTTCCATGTTTGCATCTAATAGCATTATACAACGGTACTGCTAATGTTACTTCATATTGAATACAATATTATGAGCCCTTTAAATTACAACAATTTAGCAGCAACTAAAGTACCCTTTATCATCCTGCGTGTGTTACAGTTTAATGTACAAACTACAAAGTCACAATACATTTATAGTGTTAAAGAAACAACTAATTGGTTGCTTACAAGCTTCCCCCCCACCAAACAGGCTCCTTTGGGTGCAAAAATAAATATGCAAACAGATGTTTAGCTTCATCAGTCCCAACAAAACAATTTTAATCTCATTCTTTTGACTGCAGAACTTTTAAATTAACCTTTTTTTCTCTTTCTCTCGTGTTGTGATCACACGTTGGAAACAGCCAACTGTAAAATATTCTACTTTACAGAATTATTCTTGTTTACACTTTAATGGTTATGACATTATAAAACATAAGAGGGTTTTTTACATTATGTTTTAACTTTATGGCATGATTGTGATTAAGGTTTTGTGTGAGTCTATCTTACTTAGGTTAAATTAGAAGTGTATATAATTTAGAAAATGCTTATTAGACCTGTGTCAATAAATATGTGGCAACTGGCAAATTTTTAAAAAAAAGGTATATATATATATATATATATGGCAACAGTGAAAATATTCTATATATTTAGAAATACAAGTTTACATTTTTACCTGAGAAGAAACAATGCATAAATTGTTAGAATACATTTCATATATAATATGACTAAAACTATCAAAAATATCAGCCAACCATGCAAGCTGTTCCTGTTCCTTTTGCTATTATAATAGCTGATACAGTAATTTAATAAAGAATGAAGATAATATGTTTACTCAAATACAGATTGAATTGATTATTTCTATTGCAACACTTTTAATGCAGCAATGCCGTCTAGTGGTAATAATTATTATTGCAAGGTCCTAAGAAAGTATCTGCTCAGGTGTAATTATAGACAGAAGTTTAAATGGAGTTATATCTGCAGAGTAATGAAATTAAAACTGTTTTATTATAGTTCATAAAAAGAATGTTATTTTTTCCTGGTGTGAAATTATTAAGACATTTCAAATGTATCAGATACTTTGCATTGAGATCTATCACCCATGCTATTCTAATCCTTCTGAAAACACTTTTCATAAGGTGTTTTGCATGTTTGTTTGTAATTTATCTAATTGGTTGCTTTTGACAACACACTTTTTCTTATGGCATATCCTGTCTGTGTTTTTTTTTAAAGTTTACTTTAATAAAGCTGTTTCAAGGTTTTTAAAAAAATGTGAAAACTGTAGCTCACAATGGGCTAGATTACAAGTGGCGCACAAATGATTGTGCTCAGGTTTTCGCAATCGTTTGGTTAAATTGTGCTCATATTACAAGTTGAGCCCAATTGCGTGAGCACAATCGCGATTTATGCTAGAATAATTTCCTAAGTCTAAGAGCTGTGGTTAACTGTTACATGCGTCAAGAAAGTGTCACAAAACACATCAAACATAAATTACAAAGTACAGTTACATTCATAACACCATCTAATAAAAAATATTTTAAAAAACTTGCACAAAAAAAGGCTCAAAGATATTAGGTCTCAGGTGTTAGAAAAAAAAATGCAGGCAAAAGGCTTTCACATAGAGATACTGTACTTGCAACCCCAATTCCAAAAAAGTTGGTACAGTATGGAAAATGCAAAAAAAAATAAAATAAAAAAGTCATTTGAAAATTCAATTCCCTGTACTATATCAAAAACAGATTATTAACACATTATTTGATGTTTTTACTTTGTAATATACACTTAATTCAAATCTGATGACTGCAACATGTTCCAAAAACGTTGGGACAGGCTCGATTTAGGACTAATAGTGATGTGACAAGTTGAAATAAGAAGGTGATGTGAAACAGGTGAGGCAATAGGTTAATCATAGTATATAAGGAGCCTCAAAAAAAGGCCTAGTCCTTCAAAAGCAAGGATGGGTGGAGGCTCGCCAATCTGCCAACAGATGTGTCAGCAAATAATCCAACACTTTGAGAACAACATTACCCAAAGACAAATCGGTAGGATTTTGGGCATTTCCCCTTCTACAGTGCATAATATAATTAAAAGATTCAAGGAATCCGGTCAAATCCTGGTGCGTAAAGGGCAAGGCCGAAAAAAAAATCTGAATATGCGTGATCTCTGATCCCTCATACGTCACTGTCTCAAAAACCGTCATGAGTCTGTAATGGATATCCTGACATGGGCTCGGGAATATTTTGGAAAACCTTTGTCAGTCAACACCATTCGCTGCTGTATCCACAGATGCAAGTTAAGGCTTTACAATGCAAAGCAGAAGCCATACATCAACACTGTCCAGAAGCACCGCCAACTTTTATGGGCTCGGTCTTATCTGAGATGGACAGTAGCACAGTGAAATCGTGTTTTGTGGTCCGACGTGTCAACATTTCAAATAGTTTTTTGAAAAAACAGCCATAGTGTTCTTGGGCCTAAGAGAAAAGGGACCATCCAAGCTGTTATCATCATCAGGTCCAAAAGCCAGCATCTGTCATGGTATTGGGGTGTGTCAGTGCCCATGACATGGGTAACTTGTATATCTGTAAGGGCACCATCAATGCAGAAATATATGTATACATTTTGGAGCAACATATGCTGCCATACAGACATCGTCTTTTCCAGGGACGTCCCTGTATTTTTCAGCAGGACAACGCCAAACCACATTCTGCCCGGATTACAAGCGCATGGTTGCGTAAGCAGAGAGTGTGAGTGCTAGCATGGCCTGCATGCAGTCCTGTCCTGTCTCCAATTAAGAATGTGTGGCGCATTATAAAGCGCAAAATAAGGCAACAAATGCTTATACAGTTGCACAGCTGAAGACATGCATAATGGATGAATGGGGGAAAATTCTCCTTGCTAAACTTAACCAACTGGTGTGCTCAGTGCCCAAATGCTTAATAAGTGTTAATAAAACAAAAGGTGAAGTTACACAGTGGCAAACAGCCAGCAGATTTCAAATGAGTGTATATTTTAAAAAATACATTAAATTTACAAAGTAAAACATCAAATAATGTGTTAATAGTGTGTTTTCAATATAGTACAGGGTGAATTGAATTTTCAAATGACTCTTTTTGTTTTTTGTTTTTGCATTTTCCATACTGTCCCAACTTTTTCGGAATTGGGGTTGTACATATACATGTATAAAGATGTATATGTATATATATATATATATATATATATATATATATATATATGTATGAATTTGTCTATATATGTGTACATATGTATTAATGTATTTATATGTATATATATATATGTATTTACAGACATATATACACATATAAACACATAAATACATATGTACACATATATAGAAGTACATTGTAGCTCTTTGCCGTTTGGTAGATTAAAACATGTAAAAGCATATTTATGCAATATTCATATTTTCATGTCGGGTTTGCGCGTATTAAAATATGCGATCGGGTACACACATGAAAAATATGCGATTGTGTTTGTGAGCGAGTCGGGTGTTAGTTTTTCCCCCCACTTTTTTTTCTCCATTTGCTTCTATGGGGGAATAGGTTATTGTTTGTGTGCCAGTCTAATTGTGCTAGAAGTAAGCTGTTTGCGCTCATCGGGTTAGCGCAAGGCTGATAACTTTTAACTTTCAACTCATAATACTAGCGCAATCCAACAAGCGCAATTAGCACTCTAGAAGAAGCACAAAATACCGCTCCACTTGTAATCTGGCCCAATATATTTATAAACTTTTACTTTTTAAAATAAATAAAACAGAATAATCCAAATATCTCTTTGTGATTGTGATTAATTATTTAGATATTTTAAAATAATGGTAATGATCAAATTAAGCAAAAAAATATGAAATTGTTCATTGCTTAAATTAATTGATATTAATGATAAAGTGAAAAAATGCATTTCATTGCTACCAAATGTTATTACAGTTCAGTATAAATGTTATGCAGATTCACTATATATATTTATATATATATATATATATATATATCATATGGTATTTCAGTACAATATATATCTATACCTCTCTCTCTCTCTCTCTCTCTCTCTCTATATATATATATATATATTATATATATATATATATATATATATATATAATTATATATAGGAGTATCTAATTAAAAATACTTTGATGCGTTTTGTGACACTTTTTGTGTCGCTCTGAGGTTGTGGTAATCATTCTAGCATAAATCGTGATTGCACTTACGTATTTGCATTTACTTTCAACTTGTAATACGAGCGATCCTTCTGATGTGCGCAAATAGTCGCGATAAACCCAATATCGCCCGCGTGTAACTGTTAGCGCACCACTCGCAATCTTGCCCTTTGTCAGTACAATGAGGTCACCAAAAGAATTTTAAAAAGACAGAATTTTAGCTTGAGAGTTGTTGATCTGTCTAAGCAGAATTATGGATGTGGAGGAGAGACACAAATATTACATAATGATAATGCTAAATAAAAACAAAACAAAAGATTTTGTGTGATTTCTCTCCAAGACGGGGAGTTTTTGATCATCAGGCCCTTAAATACTGAATACCTATTCATATATTCGTCATATATATGTGACAGCACATTAAAAAAAATCCACCACTAAACACACCACAAAAAAAATATTTACTACATCATCCAAATTAACTCTTTTGGCATAAGCTTCTGTAACAATCACAGGGACAATCTAGTCAAAATTAAACTTTCATGATTCAGATAGGGCATGCAATTTTAAACAACTTTCCAATTCACTTTTATCATCAAATTTGCTTTGTTCTCTTGGTATTCTGTGTTGAAAGCTAAACCTAGGTAGGCTCATATGCTAATTTCTAAGCCCTTGAAAGCCACCCCTTATTTCAATGCATTTGGCAGTTTTATTTACAGCTAGAGGGCATTATTTCATGTGTGCCATACAGATAATGTGACCACACCCAGGAGTTACAAATGACAGGGCACTGATTGGCTAAATGCAAGTCTGTCGGAAGAACTGAAATAAGGGGGCAGTCTGCTTAGGCTTAGATACAAGGTAATCACAGATGTAAAAAGTATATTAATATAACTGTGTTGGTTATGCAAAACAGGGGAATGGGTAATAAAGGGGTTATCTATCTTTTTAAACAATAACAATTGCGGAGTAGACTTTCCCTTTAAGTCTACAACAACAATCAATGCAAAAAAAGAGTAAAAGTTGTTAATCATCATTTACTGGTCTTATGTCTCCACCTAGTGGCCATTTATAAAAACAACAAGAAATCAACATGCTTACTTTATATAAACATAAAGACCCAGGCACATTCACAGTGCTCTAAGTATACTTACAGTATAGCCTTTGAATAACCAATAACTTCAACCAAATAGCCCCTATAACAGAGAGAAAGAAAATAATATTATGAGACAGGTCTCAATAAAATAATAATCTATAGATCAGGGTAGTCTCCAGTTGTAGCAGTTTTTATTCCTGCCTCCTCTCTTTAAGGGGGTATATTATTAGTTTAAAGATAGAGAGAGAGAGAGAGAGAGAGACATACACAAGAATGAAAGAAAGAAAAACAGTTTTATATTTAAAATTTAAGTTCAAGAGAGTGAACAGGGATAGCAAGAATTTGCTTCCAAATGTGCCTCACATGGAATGACAGTGTACAGACTTTTTCCATCTAGGGTAACAAACCAGTCCTCCTCCCTCATGTGTGTTACATTCTGTAGGAGTTTGATCAGTTATGTAGAGCCACTTCAGAAGAATGTCATATTGTTAACCAGTAAACTAATGGAATTATCACTGGGTGTTTAGATGCATCATAGAGATAGTGGCAAGAACTGCCCATGATTACAATTTGACATAATTGTGGGTTAACGCGATTCTATCCCTATTTAGAAACCCATAGGCTTTGCTGTGAGGCTAACTGGGCAGTCACGAAAAACGACGGCTATAGTCAATGTACTTTTTAATGATGAACAATTAAGCCCCACCCCTCATGTACAGCGCTCCACGATAAAAGTAAATACCCCTTTTTGTAAGCTGCATTAGTTTGAACACTGCTGCAAGAAATACAGATGGCATGTTAAAGGGCTAGAAAGGTAAAAAATGTTTGCAATATACTGCCATTAGCAATCCTAATGATTGAGGGCTCATGCACCAGTATACAAAACCACTGTGCATGCTCAGAGAGGTGGCTGTAGTGTGTGTTGCTTCTTAAGACATAACTTGTGTCATACAAGCTGCTGCTGACTCTCTGAGAATGTGTAGTGTTTAAATACTGATGCACTGACCACTCCTGCACGGAACTGTATCTTGTGCCAGGAGAAGACAATCTCATTAACAGGAACACCCCATAGGTCAAAGCCAGGTGTCAGGCAAGAAAGCCAGAGATAGACAATCTCTTAGTCTGTAAAACAAGCCATGGTCAGATCCAGGCAAACAGCAAAACGTGTTCTATAAGCAGATGTGCAGTAGTTTATTTATTTTTAGGTCAGGCATACCCAAGTCAAGAGATGTGGTAGGAGATACAACATACTTTTTGTGACTCACTAAGGTTTTCCATTTCAGATATTCTTGTTTAATATGCTTTGTAATTTAGGAAGGAAAGGGCTCAGGAGTGGGAACGAAATGACTTGAAAAGGGTAAAGAAATTTGAATACCCTGTCCCCTAATAGGTTAATTTAAAAAAAAAATATTTTCAATAATTTTTTATATTTTACATACTTAAACATTTAAAGGAAATATTCCTTCTCCTCTTGTTTAATCTGAGGGATTCTAGATTTATTAGCTTTTGATAACGCAGATACTTTCTTTTTTTAAAGGGATTATTATGTATCCTTTTTTGTGTGTTAAAGGGAGCGGGCTCCTTTTTTGGGATAAGATTAAATTTTCATTATGAATTAATAATTTAAAACAATTAAATATTTTTTTCTAAAATTGTCAGGACTCTTAACTGGAGGACCCCTTATTGGTGTCCCAGGTGGAGAGATGCCAAGATCAGTCTGAAGCTGTTGTGCTGCAATTCCCTAGGCGCGTGTGACCTCGCCTTCCTAGGATTTAAAGAGCCATCCTGTTGATTACAGGAACTCCCACCTGGAGGAATCAGGTGTGGGAGTTCCTATAAAAGTGCAATCAGCCCTTCACTCACTGCTGAGTTATTGCCCAATACAGAGCATACTTCTCTGGCTCCTGAGACTTAGCTTGCTTGCTGTGATTCCTGTGTATGTTATCCTTACTCCTGAGACTTAGCATACTTGTTGTACCAGTGTATGCCTACCTTGTTCCTGAAGCTAAGTATCCCTGCTGTGATACCTGTGTATGCTTACCTTGTTCCTGAAGCCAAGAATCTCTGCTGTGATACCTGTGTATGCTTACCTTGTTCCTGAAGCCAAACATCTCTGCTGTGATACCTGTGTATCCTTACCTTGTTCCTGAAGCTAAGTATCCCTGCTGTGATACCTGTGAATGCTTACCTTGTTCCTGAAGCCAAGCATCTCTGCTGTGATACCTGTGTATACTTACCTTGTTCCTGAAGCGAAGCATCTCTGCTGTGATACCTGTGTATGCTTACCTTGTTCCTGAAGCCAAGCATCTCTGCTGTGATACCTGTGTATGCTTACCTTGTTCCTGAAGCCAAGCATCTCTGCTGTGATACCTGTGTATCCTTACCTTATTCCTGAAGCTAAGTATCCCTGCTGTGATACCTGTGTATGCTTACCTTGCTTCTGAAGACAAGCATCTCTGCTGTGATACCTGTGTATGCTTACCTTGTTCCTGAAGCCAAGCATCTCTGCTGTGATACCTGTGTATCCTTACCTTGTTCCTGAAGCTAAGTATCCCTGCTGTGATACCTGTGTATGCTTACCTTGCTTCTGAAGACAAGCATCTCTGTTATGATACCTGTGTATACTTACCTTCATACCCACGTATGCTCACCTTGCTCTTGAAACCAAGCATACATACCTTGATACCCACAGATGCTCACCTTGCTCTTGAAACCAAGCATACTTACCTTGATACCCAGGTATGCTTATCTTGCTCCTGAAACCAAGAACCCCTCCTGTGATACCTGTCTATGGTTATCTGCATTTGGAAAGCTGAATCCTCACCAACAGTGCCCGCTGGGTAGTCTGTGCTTGTTGAGAAACTTGTGCTTATACTTTGAGTATTCTATTCCCTTTTCCCCAACTACAGAATATTATTGATTATAATTTTGCTTCAGTAAAGTATTCACAAGAAAACACTGTCTTTGTCCTATGTCTCAATTCCTGCATACCGAGTCCCTCATACCTACCTTTACCCTCACAAAAACTTGATTGAGAACTTTTTTACATTTATGAATTATTTTTTTAAAAATTGAAAGTTTCTTATTTAATTTGTCAAAGAAGCATCATCCCATCTTTATATATGGAGTTATTATGTCTGCAGAACAAGAGCTTAAGAACGATTGCTTCAACTAAAACGTGTTGCTCTGTTTTGTGGTCCTTTCTGGCATCTATAGATCTCTGTAGCAGACACAAGCTGCTGAGAGCATCGCTGTAATTACGGAGACCGAGATCCCTTCAGATTAAAGCTGCAGGGGATTTGTGCCTAGTGCCGAGAGAGCATTGACAACTGCAGAACATTAGCTGCTTAAGTGTGAGTACGGTTATTTGTTTTTAAGAAACTTTCCTTACTCTACATAATTGGAGCCTCTTCTCTCTCTTCTTCTCTCTGAGAATTTTTTGACTGAATCAAGCATACACAGAACATTGGATATTAAAGGAAGCGCTTACTGATTGGTATCTAAATGTAGCCATTTAACCTTGGGGAATGGGGTTTACAAGGGAGGCGTGTCTCTGGGCAGCACCTTGAATGGTCGCAATATCGGTTGCTCTAAGGGGATCACAGATAATTGGCCTTTTATCCGTGACTAAGAGGACCATCTAACTACTTCACCCCGATAATAAAAGTTTACAAATCAAGCTAATTCGAACGATTCAATATAATTGTCAGTACCACCTTTGAAAACCTTTCCGGAGCGTTGAGGCCTAAGGCAGTTTCCTTAGTGAGAGGCTTTCAACAACCCCCGGTATCTTGCAAGCAGTGTATACAGTGCCTAGACACTGATGACCTTTGCAAATAAGGAGAAAAACCCTTAGAAAATTTGCTGTAGGAAAATATATTATTACCTTCTGTGACAAGGGACATACTATATCTGCTTAAAAATCACGCATCGTACCTTCAAAATGGTGCTAGATACTACGCTGAATGCCAGTGGAAGCCATGCTGAATCCCCACTTCAATAAGCTTTGCGCAGTACTTGATGAGGAATACATCTCCCTAAAAGATGTACTGTATATGCCAATGTAAAAGGAGAGATGCAGTCTTCACTACAGCTACCCACCAAACCTCTCACATACCCGACAAAAAACACCTATAGTAAACCTAACTGGAAAGCTTCTGCAAACTCCACCAAATGGTAAAACTTACCCAAGCACAGACATGGCGACTTTGAGTGAGCCGTCTGGCGAATCTATGGAGCAACTGGCTAGCGTGGTAAAGTGAATTCTATGAGAGGAGTGGTGCTGCGGCTGTTTCAGCAGATTGGGGTTAACAGTCCAGATCCCCTGGGACCCGTGTTTCCACTGTTGCTGAGGTGCCTGCTCTAAGCACCTGCCACCTGAGGTTTATGACTGCACATTCCCAGAACTTCTCCACCCTCACTGAGGGACCAACTTTGACCTGCTGGTCTATATCAGAAGACACAAGCCCACTAGCGAAGACGCTACACCCGCTAAAGAAGCTAGCCAATGTGGGCTACACATCTTACAGGAGCCGTTATATAGTCCGCTGGATAATTACTACACCAGCTAAACTTAGCTTTCTATTTGTTGACTTTACAAAAACTGGATGTCTGAACAAGCTTATTAGAACTGGCATAGGATAAGTAGCTAATCTTTGTATGCTCCTTATAATGGTATATCATGCTATGTTTACTACAATGTTAGCTTTTATTTATGTCTGATCTATTGTGCCACCTGAGCTATCTGACAATTACTGCATGTTTGAATTTTCCTTTATATTTATTTTCTTTTTCATAGCAATTTTTGTAGACATAACTGCCTGTTTATTTAAATAGGAGTAAGACGATTACTATTAAAGTGTGCCTGATTCAGTAACTCTATTGCAGGGTATATGTGACCTAGAGTAACTCCTGTAAGATGACACTCCCCTGTGACTACTATGTTGTCCAAGATTTCTAGGCATAGAAAAATGGGTTTGTATAGAGTTTACTCAAGTTTGTCGCCAGATAATAACAAATTGGTATTTGATTTGTGCCTATTTCTCTTTTTTATTTCTTTCCTTACCTGTGAATCCTATTCTTTTTGTAAGTCATATAATGTTTCTGAATATACTGATATCTTTGAAATGTTTTCCTATTTGAGATACTATGATATGTGTCATGGGGCTAATAAGGCATAGTTAGATTTAGAAATGAGCCATAATACAAATTAATCTAACTCATTAAAGTTATAAGCCCTGTTTCAATTACCCCGTTACAGCCTTATGGACAAAGCCATGCTTTGGTACTCACTACCCCTCCTTTGAGATATATATTCATGGGCTGATGTTTAATCTAAGGCAGACACAAATAAAGGCTTCACCTATTCCTTAGCCTTTTCATATGTTACATGCATGGTAATATTAACACATGATTGTTTGTTGTTATCTCCTATGATATCCTACTATTGTATCAAGTGAGATTTTGTCAAAGTATTTATGATCTTACATCGGGCTTTACCCACATCCGCTTGGGTAATCCTAGCATTAACCGAGTAATGCTAGAATTACTCAATATCTGACTTTACCCACATTATATATATATAAATTGCTTATGTGTCATGTAGTATATTTACATGTTTTTAAAATAATGTGCTTATTAATTGGGTTTTTTTAAATATGGTTATACCTTCATTGTTCTCAAACATTTACTGCAAATTGTGCAACTTTTTTTTCTAACATCTCAGCTGCTTTGTTTAGCATAATTATGGTAAGAATTGTTTTATAGCTATAATATTCATTTCTTTCATGTAATTAGCAAGAGTCCATGAGCTAGTGACGTATGGGATATACATTCCTACCAGGAGGGGCAAAGTTTCCCAAACCTCAAAATGCCTATAAATACACCCCTCTCCACACCCACAATTCAGTTTTACAAACTTTGCCTCCGATGGAGGTGGTGAAGTAAGTTTGTGCTAGATTCTACGTTGATATGCGCTCCGCAGCAAGTTGGAGCCCGGTTTTCCTCTCAGCGTGCAGTGAATGTCAGAGGGATGTGAGGAG
This sequence comes from Bombina bombina, assembly GCF_027579735.1. Taxonomy (NCBI): domain Eukaryota; kingdom Metazoa; phylum Chordata; class Amphibia; order Anura; family Bombinatoridae; genus Bombina; species Bombina bombina. Next base: position 1,166,713,176 of record NC_069500.1, on the reverse strand, counting down.
AGTATTGCCTATTTGAATGCAGTGATCTCCTTCTACGGGGTCTATTTCATAGGTTCTCTGTTATCGGTCGTAGAGATTCATCTCTTACCTCCCTTTTCAGATCGACGATATACTCTTATATATACCATTACCTCTGCTGATTCTCGTTTCAGTACTGGTTTGGCTTTCTACAAACATGTAGATGAGTGTCCTGGGGTAAGTAAATCTTATTTTCTGTGACACTCTAAGCTATGGTTGGGCACTTTGTTTATAAAGTTCTAAATATATGTATTCAAACATTTATTTGCCTTGACTCAGAATGTTCAACTTTCCTTATTTTTCAGACAGTCAGTTTCATATTTGGGATAATGCATTTGAATTAATCATTTTTTCTTACCTTCAAAAATTTGACTCTTTTTTTCCCTGTGGGCTGTTAGGCTCGCGGGGGCTGAAAATGCTTCATTTTATTGCGTCATTCTTGGCGCTGACTTTTTTGGCGCAAAAATTATTTTCCGTTTGCGGCGTCATACGTGTCGCCGGAAGTTGCGTCATTTTTTGACGTTATTTTGCGCCAAAAATGTTGGCGTTCCGGATGTGGCGTCATTTTTGGCGCCAAAAGCATTTAGGCGCCAAATAATGTGGGCGTCTGATTTGGCGCTAAAAAATATGGGCGTCGCTTTTGTCTCCACATTATTTTAGTCTCATTTTTCATTGCTTCTGGTTGCTAGAAGCTTGTTCTTTGGCATTTTTTCCCATTCCTGAAACTGTCATTTAAGGAATTTGATCAATTTTGCTTTATATGTTGTTTTTTCTCTTACATATTGCAAGATGTCTCACGTTGCATCTGAGTCAGAAGATACTACAGGAAAATCGCTGTCTAGTGCTGGATCTACCAAAGCTAAGTGTATCTGCTGTAAACTTTTGGTAGCTATTCCTCCGGCTGTTGTTTGTATTAATTGTCATGACAAACTTGTTAATGCAGATAATATTTCCTTTAGTAAAGTACCATTGTCTGTTGCAGTTCCTTCAACATCTAAGGTGCAGAATGTTCCTGATAACATAAGAGATTTTGTTTCTGAATCCATCAAGAAGGCTATGTCTGTTATTTCTCCTTCTAGTAAACGTAAAAAATCTTTTAAAACTTCTCTCCCTACAGATGAATTTTTAAATGAACATCATCATTCTGATTCTGATGACTCTTCTGGTTCAGAGGATTCTGTCTCAGAGATTGATGCTGATAAATCTTCATATTTATTTAAAATGGAATTTATTCGTTCTTTACTTAAAGAAGTACTAATTGCTTTAGAAATAGAGGATTCTGGTCCTCTTGATACTAATTCTAAACGTTTAGATAAGGTATTTAAATCTCCTGTGGTTATTCCAGAAGTTTTTCCTGTTCCTAATGCTATTTCTGCAGTAATTTCCAAAGAATGGGATAAATTGGGTAATTCATTTACTCCTTCTAAACGTTTTAAGCAATTATATCCTGTACCGTCTGACAGGTTAGAATTTTGGGACAAAATCCCTAAAGTTGATGGGGCTATTTCTACCCTTGCTAAACGTACTACTATTCCTACGTCAGATGGTACTTCGTTTAAAGATCCTTTAGATAGGAAAATTGAATCCTTTCTAAGAAAAGCTTATCTGTGTTCAGGTAATCTTCTTAGACCTGCTATATCATTGGCTGATGTTGCTGCAGCTTCAACTTTTTGGTTGGAAACTTTAGCGCAACAAGTAACAAATCATGATTCTCATGATATTATTCTTCTTCTTCAGCATGCTAATAATTTTATTTGTGATGCCATTTTTGATATTATCAGAGTTGATGTCAGGTTTATGTCTCTAGCTATTTTAGCTAGAAGAGCTTTATGGCTTAAGACTTGGAATGCTGATATGGCTTCTAAATCAACTCTACTTTCCATTTCTTTCCAGGGTAACAAGTTATTTGGTTCTCAGTTGGATTCTATTATCTCAACTGTTACTGGTGGGAAAGGAACTTTTTTACCACAGGATAAAAAATCTAAAGGTAAAAACAGGGCTAATAATCGTTTTCGTTCCTTTCGTTTCAACAAAGAACAAAAGCCTGATCCTTCATCCTCAGGAGCAGTTTCAGTTTGGAAACCATCTCCAGTCTGGAATAAATCCAAGCCTGCTAGAAAGGAAAAGCCTGCTTCTAAGTCCACATGAAGGTGCGGCCCTCATTCCAGCTCAGCTGGTAGGGGGCAGGTTACGTTTTTTCAAAGAAATTTGGATCAATTCTGTTCACAATCTTTGGATTCAGAACATTGTTTCAGAAGGGTACAGAATTGGTTTCAAGATGAGACCTCCTGCAAAGAGATTTTTTCTTTCCCGTGTCCCAGTAAATCCAGTAAAAGCTCAAGCATTTCTGAATTGTGTTTCAGATCTAGAGTTGGCTGGAGTAATTATGCCAGTTCCAGTTCCGGAACAGGGGATGGGGTTTTATTCAAATCTCTTCATTGTACCAAAGAAGGAGAATTCCTTCAGACCAGTTCTGGATCTAAAAATATTGAATCGTTATGTAAGGATACCAACGTTCAAGATGGTAACTGTAAGGACTATCTTGCCTTTTGTTCAGCAAGGGAATTATATGTCCACAATAGATTTACAGGATGCATATCTGCATATTCCGATTCATCCAGATCATTATCAGTTTCTGAGATTCTCTTTTCTGGACAAGCATTACCAGTTTGTGGCTCTGCCGTTTGGCCTAGCTACAGCTCCAAGAATTTTTACAAAGGTTCTCGGTGCCCTTCTATCTGTAATCAGAGAACAGGGTATTGTGGTATTTCCTTATTTGGACGATATCTTGGTACTTGCTCAGTCTTTACATTTAGCAGAATCTCATACGAATCGACTTGTGTTGTTTCTTCAAGATCATGGTTGGAGGATCAATTTACCAAAAAGTTCTTTGATTCCTCAGACAAGGGTAACCTTTCTGGGTTTCCAGATAGATTCAGTGTCCATGACTCTGTCTTTAACAGACAAGAGACGTCTAAAATTGATTGCAGCTTGTCGAAACCTTCAGTCACAATCATTCCCTTCAGTAGCCTTATTAGGTCTTATGACTGCTGCATCGGACGCGATCCCCTTTGCTCGTTTTCACATGCGACCTCTTCAGCTCTGTATGCTGAATCAATGGTGCAAGGATTACACAAAGATATCTCAATTAATATCTTTAAAACCGATTGTTCGACACTCTCTAACGTGGTGGACAGATCACCATCGTTTAATTCAGGGGGCTTCTTTTGTGCTTCCGACCTGGACTGTAATTTCAACAGATGCAAGTCTCACAGGTTGGGGAGCTGTGTGGGGATCTCTGACGGCACAAGGAGTTTGGGAATCTCAGGAGGTGAGATTACCGATCAATATTTTGGAACTCTGTGCAATTTTCAGAGCTCTTCAGTTTTGGCCTCTTCTGAAGAGAGAATCGTTCATTTGTTTTCAGACAGACAATGTCACAACTGTGGCATACATCAATCATCAAGGAGGGACTCACAGTCCTCTGGCTATGAAAGAAGTATCTCGAATTTTGGTTTGGGCGGAATCCAGCTCCTGTCTAATCTCTGCGGTTCATATCCCAGGTATAGACAATTGGGAAGCGGATTATCTCAGTCGCCAAACGTTGCATCCGGGCGAATGGTCTCTTCACCCAGAGGTATTTCTTCCGATTGTTCAAATGTGGGAACTTCAAGAAATAGATCTGATGGCGTCTCATCTAAACAAGAAACTTCCCAGGTATCTGTCCAGATCCCGGGATCCTCAGGCGGAGGCAGTGGATGCATTATCACTTCCTTGGAAGTATCATCCTGCCTATATCTTTCCGCCTCTAGTTCTTCTTCCAAGAGTAATCTCCAAGATTCTGAAGGAATGCTCGTTTGTTCTGCTGGTAGCTCCGGCATGGCCTCACAGGTTTTGGTATGCGGATCTTGTCCGGATGGCCTCTTGCCAACCGTGGACTCTTCCGTTAAGACCAGACCTTCTGTCTCAAGGTCCTTTTTTCCATCAGGATCTGAAATCCTTAAATTTAAAGGTATGGAGATTGAACGCTTGATTCTTGGTCAAAGAGGTTTCTCTGACTCTGTGATTAATACTATGTTACAGGCTCGTAAATCTGTATCTAGAGAGATATATTATAGAGTCTGGAAGACTTATATTTCTTGGTGTCTTTCTCATCATTTTTCTTGGCATTCTTTTAGAATACCGAGAATTTTACAGTTTCTTCAGGATGGTTTAGATAAGGGTTTGTCCGCAAGTTCCTTGAAAGGACAAATCTCTGCTCTTTCTGTTCTTTTTCACAGGAAGATTGCTATTCTTCCTGATATTCATTGTTTTGTACAAGCTTTGGTTCGTATAAAACCTGTCATTAAGTCAATTTCTCCTCCTTGGAGTTTGAATTTGGTTCTGGGGGCTCTTCAAGCTCCTCCGTTTGAACCTATGCATTCATTGGACATTAAGTTACTTTCTTGGAAAGTTTTGTTCCTTTTGGCCATCTCTTCTGCCAGAAGAGTTTCTGAATTATCTGCTCTTTCTTGTGAGTCTCCTTTTCTGATTTTTCATCAGGATAAGGCGGTGTTGCGAACTTCTTTTGAATTTTTACCTAAAGTTGTGAATTCCAACAACATTAGTAGAGAAATTGTGGTTCCTTCATTATGTCCTAATCCTAAGAATTCTAAGGAGAAATCGTTGCATTCTTTGGATGTTGTTAGAGCTTTGAAATATTATGTTGAAGCTACTAAATCTTTCCGAAAGACTTCTAGTCTATTTGTTATCTTTTCCGGTTCTAGAAAAGGCCAGAAAGCTTCTGCCATTTCTTTGGCATCTTGGTTGAAATCTTTAATTCATCTTGCCTATGTTGAGTCGGGTAAAACTCCGCCTCAGAGGATTACAGCTCATTCTACTAGGTCAGTTTCTACTTCCTGGGCGTTTAGGAATGAAGCTTCGGTTGATCAGATTTGCAAAGCAGCAACTTGGTCCTCTTTGCATACTTTTACTAAATTCTACCATTTTGATGTATTTTCTTCTTCTGAAGCAGTTTTTGGTAGAAAAGTACTTCAGGCAGCGGTTTCAGTTTGAATCTTCTGCTTATGTTTTTTATTAAACTTTATTTTGGGTGTGGATTATTTTCAGCAGGAATTGGCTGTCTTTATTTTATCCCTCCCTCTCTAGTGACTCTTGTGTGGAAAGATCCACATCTTGGGTAATCATTATCCCATACGTCACTAGCTCATGGACTCTTGCTAATTACATGAAAGAAAACATAATTTATGTAAGAACTTACCTGATAAATTCATTTATTTCATATTAGCAAGAGTCCATGAGGCCCGCCCTTTTTTTGTGGTGGTTATGATTTTGTATAAAGCACAATTATTCCAATTCCTTATTTTATATGCTTTCACACTTTTTTATCACCCCACTTCTTGGCTATTCGTTAAACTGAATTGTGGGTGTGGTGAGGGGTGTATTTATAGGCATTTTGAGGTTTGGGAAACTTTGCCCCTCCTGGTAGGAATGTATATCCCATACGTCACTAGCTCATGGACTCTTGCTAATATGAAAGAAATGAATTTATCAGGTAAGTTCTTACATAAATTATGTTATTAATTAATTAATTAGCTGGAATGTTGTGTTTGATTATTATTAGTAGTATTAGTATCATCTTTATTTGTAACATGCAGATTTCAAAGTGCTGTATGGGGGTACAATGAGTAAATAGAGGCAGATTATAGGGTCCTGCTCCCTAGATAGTTTACAATCTAAATTTAGTTAGAGAAATATTTGACTTGCACTTGACATGGTGTCTTTTGCATGAAGACCAGTGAGAATCATTGCAAAAACCTAACTGCTACTGTTTCTTCTAGTTTTAAAGTGTTTAACTAGATGTTGTTATCATGGGCATCCACAAAGGGGGTGGGGGGGGCAACCCTCTGGATTTTCCTCCCCACCTGGAAAAAAACAGCAGGAAGAAAAAAAGACATTTTAATGTCTGTTTCTATGTCTTTTAATTCTTTGAGTGTAATTCAGTTTCAGAGGAAGAAGCACAGTATTCTGGGAGTAACAAAGCATTCAGGAATTTATAGTTCACTAGTTGTCTCTAAGTATTGTGCCACTGCAGTTCTGGGCTCAAATTCCCAGCATAAATTGTACAGTTATTTCCCTCCCTTGCTTATTGCAGTGAAGGAACATTGCATAGCAAATGGATAATGTGTAAGCCTGTTCTTATATAAAATCATTGATCATGTTGCTCTTTACTTGTAAATAAATATATTTTTGACATATTGCTGAAAATAAGCATAAAATCACTTACTATGTTGTTCTCTACCTGTGTATAAATTTGTATTTCTGAGATCTTGCTGGAGATAAGTATAAAAACAGACAAGTTATATACTGGTTTGTATGTTACTAGAGAAGGAACACTTCATAGCAAATGGATAATGTTGCTCTTGTAAATAAATTTGTATTTCTTAGATATTGCTGGAGATAAGCATAAATCAGACAAACTGTCTGGTCTGTATGTGTAAGGAACATTGTTTACTGTCTTAATTAGTGTCTTGTCTTGTAGTTCGCTTTTAAAGTGATTGTAAAGTTTAACAAATTAAAAAATAAATTAAAAAAGATAATTTTTAACTACGCCTTAGACTACACAATTCTGTGTGTGTGTGCATGCTCATTTAACTACTCCTTAGACTACACAATTCTGTGTGTGCATGCTCATTTAACTCCTCCTTAGACTACGCAATTCTGTGTATGTGCTTGCTAATTTAACTCCTCCTTAGACTAAACAATTCTGTGTATGTGCTTGCTAATTTAACTCCTCCTTAGACTAAACAATTCTGTGTATGTGCTTGCTCATTTAACCACTCCTTAGACTACACAATTCTGTGTGGGCATGCTCATTTAACCACTCCTTAGACTACACAATTCTATGTATGTGCTTGCTCTTTTAACTACTCCTTAGACTACACAATTCTGTGTGTGCATGCTCATTTAACCACTCTTCAGACTACACAATTCTGTGTGTTCATGCTCATTTAACCACTTACTACACAATTCTGTGTGTGCATGCTCATTTAACCACTCATTAAAATACACAATTCTGTGTGTGCATGCTCATTTAACCACTTACTACACAATTCTGTGTGTGCATGCTTATTTAACCACTCCTTAGACTACACAATTCTGTGTGATCATGCTCATTTAACTACTCCTTAGACTACACAATTCTGTGTGTCCATAATCATTTAATCACTCCTTAGACTACACAATTCTGTGTGTGCATAATCATTTCATCACTTCTTAGACTACACAATTCTGTGTGTGCATGCTCATTTAAGCACTCCTTAGACTACACAATTCTGTGTGTGCATAATCATTTAATCACTCCTTAGACTACACAATTCTGTGTGTGCATAATCATTTAACCACTCCTTAGACTGCACAATTCTGTGTGCATGCTCATTTAACCACTCCTTAGACTACACAATTCTGTGTGTGCATGCTTATTTAACTACTCAGTAGACTACACAATTCTGTGTGCGCATGACCATTTAACCACTCCTTAGTCTACACAATGCTGTGTATGCATTATCATTTAACCACTCCTTAGACTACACAATTTTGTGTGTGCATGCTTATTTAACTACTCAGTAGACTACCCAATTCTGTGTGTGCATGACCATTTAACCATTCCTTAGTCTACACAATGCTGTGTATGTATGATCATGTAACCACTCCTTAGACTACACAATTTTGGGTCTTATTGCTTCCTGCAGCAGTCTAAGAAAATGCTACTTGCAGTTAAATAAAAACAGGCCGCAAGCCACAAGTATCAGGCAGTATGGTGGTAGTGATAGGAGTAGGGTGCAAACCCATTCTCCAAGATCCTTTTTTAAGACATCACTTGCACCCTGGTGCATATGCTGCTGAGTATAAGGTAATAGGAAAACAGATTAATGTTTCTATATGTGGGTTATTTTGACTGCATGTTTTCAAGACCTATGAGCATGGACTATACTTTACTTTTATGTATGTGTAATAAATAAAAAATTGTAAGTATGGATATGTGTCTGTGCGCACATGATTTTTTAATATATATTTATATATATATATGTATATACTGTATATTTATTTATTATTAGATATGTTCGATGCTAAAAAATTTGTTTCGTTTTCATTAGTTAAATAAATAATTTTGTTTCGGCAAATTAGTTTAGTTAAGTTTAAAAAAAAATTGTTTCAGCAAATTATTTATGTTAAGTTAAATTGTTTTTTCGGATCCATTCTTTATTCATATGCATCATTCTATTCTGAAGTTTAGAATAGAATAACGCATATGAATAAAGAATGGATCCGAAAAAACGAAAGAATCCGAAAAAACGATTTAACTTAAAGGGACACTGAACCCAAATTTTTTCTTTCGTGATTCACATAGAGCATACAATTTTAAGCAACTTTCTAATTTACTCCTATTTTTTCTTCGTTCTCTTGCTATCTTTATTTGAAATAGAAGGCATTTAAGCTATTTTTTGGTTCAGTAACCTGGACAGCACTTGTTAATTGATGGGTGAATTTATCCACCAATCAGCAAGAACAACTTAGGTTGTTCACCAAAACTGTGCCAGCATCTAAACTTATATTCTTGCTTTTCAAATAAAGATACCAAGAGAATGAAGAACATTTTATAATAGGAGTAAATTAGAAAGGTGCTTAAAATTGCATGCTCTTTCTGAATCACAAAAGAAAAAATTTGGGTTCAGTGTCCTTTTAACATAACTAATATGCCGTTGATTGCCGAAACAAAATGATCTAAAGCTAACCCCTAAACCGCTGTCCCCCCACATCACCAACACAACCTAAACCTTTTAACCCCTAAACCGCACCCTCCACATCCCCGACACTAAATAAAGCTATTAACCCTTAAACCGACATTCCCCGACACTAACTAAACACTAAATAAACCTATTAATCCCTAAACTGCCATTCCCAAACATCGCCAACACTAACTAAACCTATTAACCCCTAAACCGCCATTCCCAAAGATTGCCACCACTAACTAAACCTATTAACACCTAAATCGCAGTTCCCAAACATCGCTGACACTAACTAGACCTATTAACCCCTAAACCACTGTTCCCAAACATCGCTAACTCTAACTAAACCTATTAACCCCTAAACCGCAGATCCCCCACATCGCCAACACTAACTAAACCTATTAACCCCTAAACCGCCGCCCCCCACATCGCAACAACCTAAATTAAACTATATTAACCCCTAAACCTAACACCCCTAAATTTAACATAATTAAAATAAACCTAAATTAAAGTTTCAAATATTAACTAACCACCTATTTAAAAATAAATACAAACTTACCTGTGAAATAAAAATAAAACCTAAGCTAGCTACAATATAACTATTTACTAACTACCTAGTTAAAATAAATACAAACTTGTGAGTGTGTGTGTAAATCCAACCTGCTCAACGTCACAATAGAGGGGTGTGGGCAGGAAGGGGTTAATGGCACACAGCTCTGGTTCCCTTATCCTTGCAACTCTGCAAAAGGACCTCAAAAGAGACACCACATTAACCCCACATCTGGTCCACACCGCTCTAACAATTTCTCTGCTGCCACCAACAAAACTTTTAAAATAAAGGGGAGTTTCGGGGAACCCCTAAAAACTTACACAATTTAACACTTCAGTAACGTGCCTTTAACCTTTTCTCAACAGGAGTGTGAATTCGGATATTAGAGCCCAAAAAAAAAGAATGAGATTTTCTATGTGTTTAATAACAAAAACACCAATACAGGTTACACAGTGCAAAATTATAAAGACATTCAAAATAACATACAATTACAAAGCTACAGTTCTTTAAAAACAAAATGGGACATGACAAGAATTACACAATATCTTACTTATTATCAAATTCCTTTAGATATGTGGAGAGCTGCCATTCCAGATGTTAGTCACTTGAGTCCCCAGGGCAGTTCTGCCTAAAAAGTCTTTCTCTTGCATACTTGAATCAAATTATCTTTGTCTTGTCAAAGACAACGCCCTTGTTATGATTTACAACGAGTTCAACCAATTGCAAACAAGTCTTAGCTCCCACTATCAGTCTCCAAGGGGAGGAGCGTTCTGCATTCCTTCACAGTTACACTAACGTCACTATTCTAAGGAGGGGTAAGGAAGGAGGGGGGTAAGGAAGGAGGGGGGTAAGATCTCAGCTTACAGCCTTCTGAAAGCAGATTTCACACACACAGAAAAAACAGTTCACCTTAACCCCATCCAGGCTGAGACAATACCACCTCTGCTGAGTAGCCAATCCAGCTATCAACTACTCTACATGATTGTATCATGACAAAACTTAACTGTGAAATAAAAATAAAACCTAAGCTTCCACTAATAAAACCTAACATTACTAAAAATAAAAAGCCTAACATTACTAAAAATAAAAAACCTAGCATTACTAAAAATAAAAAACCTAACATTACAAAAATAAAAAACCTAACATTACTAAAAATAAAACCTAAGCTAGCTACAATATAACTATTTACTAACTACCTAGTTAAAATAAATACAAACTAGGCTATGAAGGAATAGTGATGTGACTTTTAAACATACGTATTCGACAGCCACTACAATCTCTCGCCTACATTTAGAGTGCTGCGGTAGCCGTCAAACCCAGCGTTAAGGGCTCCTAACGCTGGTTTTTACCGCCTGCTGGTATTTAGAGTCAGTCAGGAAAGGGTCTAACGCTCACTTTCCAGCCGCGACTTTTCCATACCGCAGATCCCCTTACGCCAATTGCGTATCCTATCTTTTCAATGGGATCTTCCTAATGCTGGTATTTAGAGTCTTGGCTGAAGTGAGCGTTACACCTCTAACGACAAAACTCCAGCCGCAGAAAAAAGTCAGGAGTTAAGAGCTTTATGGGCTAACACCGGTTTATAAAGCTGTTAACTACTGTGCTCTAAAGTACACTAACACCCATAAACTACCTATGTACCCCTGAACCGAGGCCCCCCCCACATCGCCGCTGCTATAATACATTTTTTTAACCCCTAATCTGCCGACCGGACACCGCCGCCACCTACATTATCCCTATGAACCCCTAATCTGCTGCCCCTAACACCGCCGACACCTACATAATATTTATTAACCCCTAATCTGCCCCCCCAACGTCGCCGCTACCTAACTACACTTATTAACCCCTAATCTGCCGACTGGACCTCGCCGCTACTATAATAAATGTATTAACCCCTAAACCGCCTCACTCCCGCCTCGCAAACCCTATAATAAATAGTATTAACCCCTAATCTGCCCTCCCTAACATCGCCGACTCCTAACTTCAAGTATTAACCCCTAATCTGCCGGACCTCGCCGCTACTCTAATAAATGTATTAACCCCTAAAGCTAAGTCTAACCCTAACACCCCCCTAAATTAAATATAATTTTAATCTAGCAAAATAAATTATTTCTTATTAAATAAATTAATCCTATTTAAAGCTAAATACTTACCTGTAAAATAAATCCTAATATAGCTACAATATAACGAATAATTATATTGTAGCTATTTTAGGATTTATATTTATTTTACAGGCAACTTTGTATTTATTTTAACTAGGTACAATAGCTATTAAATAGTTATTAACTATTTAATAGCTACCTAGTTCAAATAATTACAAAATTACCTGTAAAATAAATCCTAACCTAAGTTACAATTAAACCTAATACTACACTATCAATAAATGAATTAAATAAACTACCTAAAATTACCTACAATTAAATCAACTAAACTAAATTACAAAAAAAAAACCCCACTAAATTACAAAAAATAAAAAAAGGATTACAAGAATTTTAAACTAATTACACCTACTCTAAGCCCCCTAAAAAATAACAAAGCCCCCAAAATAAAAAAATGCCCTACCCTATTCTAAAATAAAAAGTTAACAGCTCTATTACCTTACCAGCCCTTAAAAGGGCCTTTTGCGGGGCATGCCCCAAAGAAATCGGCTCTTTTGCCTGAAAAAAAAACATACAATACCCCCCAACATTACAACCCACCACCCACATACCCCTAATCTAACCCAAACCCCCTTAAAAAACCTAACACCCTAACACTAAGCCCCTGAAGATCTCCCTACCTTGTCTTCACCCAGCCGGGTATCACTGATCCGAAAAATCTGATTGGCTGATTGAATCAGTCAATCAGATAGAAGTTTAATCCGATTGGCTGATTGGATCAGCCAATCAGATTGAGCTTGCATTCTATTGGCTGTTCAGCCAATCACATTTTTCCTACCTTAATTCCGATTGGCTGATAGAATCCTATCAGCCAATCGGAATTCGAGGGACGCCATCTTGGATGACGTCATTTAAAGGAACCTTCTTTCGGACTTAGGACGTCGGTGAGGAAGGATGGCTCCACGTCGGCTGCTTCAAGATGGACCCGCTCCGCTCCGGATGAAAGAAGATAGAAGATGCCGCCTGGATGAAGACTTTGGACCATCTGGAGGACCTCTTCTTGCCGGATAGGATGAAGACTTCGGACCCTCTTCTGGATGGATCGGTGATACCCGGCTGGGTGAAGACAAGGTAGGGAGATCTTCAGGGGCTTAGTGTTAGGTTTTTTAAGGGGGGTTTGGGTTAGATTAGGGGTATGTGGGTGGTGGGTTGTAATGTTGGGGGGTATTGTATGTTTTTTTTCAGGCAAAAGAGCTGATTTCTTTGGGGCATGCCTCGCAAAAGGCCCTTTTAAGGGCTGGTAAGGTAATAGAGCTGTTAACTTTTTATTTTAGAATAGGATAGGGCATTTTTTTATTTTGGGGGGCTTTCTTATTTTTTTAGGGGGCTTAGAGTAGGTGTAATTAGTTTAAAATTCTTGTAATCTTTTTTTATTTTTTGTAATTTAGTGGTTTTTTTTGTAATTTAGTTTAGTTGATTTAATTGTAGGTAATTGTAGGTAGTTTATTTAATTAATTTATTGATAGTGTAGTGTTAGGTTTAATTGTAAATTAGGTTAGGATTTATTTTACAGGTAATTTTGTAATTATTTTAACTAGGTAGCTATTAAATAGTTAATAATTATTTAATAGCTATTGTACCTAGTTAAAATAAATACAAAGTTGCCTGTAAAATAAATATAAATCCTAAAATAGCTGCAATATAATTATTTGTTATATTGTAGCTATATTAGGATTTATTTTACAGGTAAGTATTTAGCTTTAAATTGGATTCATTTATTTAATAAGAAATAATTTATTTCGTTAGATTTAAATTATATTTAATTTAGGGGGTGTTAGAGTTAGGGTTAGACTTAGCTTTAGGGGTTAATACATTTATTGGAGTAGCGGTGAGGTCCGGTCGGCAGATTAGGGGTTAATACTTGAAGTTAGGTGTTGGCGATGTTAGTGAGGGCAGATTAGGGGTTAATAAATATAATGTAGGTGTCAGCGACATTGGGGGCAGCAGATTAGGGGTTCATAGGGATAATGTAGGTTGCGGCGGTGTACGGAGAAGCAGATTAGGGGTTAATAATAAAATGCAGGGGTCAGCGATAGCGGGGGCGGCAGATTAGGGGTTAATAAGTGTAAGGTTAGGGGTGTTTAGACTTGGGGTTCATGTTAGGGTGTTAGGTGCAGACTTAGAAACTGCTTTTTTGCAGGTGTTAGGTTTTTTTTCAGCTCAAATTGCCCCATTGTTTCCTATGGGGGAATCGTGCACGAGCGCGTTTTTCAAGCTGGCCGCTACCGTAAGCAACGCTGGTATTTAGAGTTGAAGTGGCGGTTAATATGCCTCTATGCTCCCTTTTTGGAGCTTAACGCAGCCCTTCAGAGAACTCTAAATACCAGCGTTATTTAAAAGGTGCGGGGGAAAAAAAACACGCGTAGCTAACGCACCCCTTTGGCCGCAAAACTCTAAATCTAGGTGTCTGTGTGATATACAAAAAAATGACATCTTTTCTTTTCTTCATTTGTTGTTTTTGGATTTATGTGTATAACGAGTGTATATATTTTTCTGTACAGGTGGGCAGCCTTGCGACCTCAGCAGTCATTGTGGTGTGTCATGGAGAGTCGTGTAGTGATGGGCTTTGTATAGGAGTCCCACATAATAACCCACGGATATCCCATAATACCGTAATCACTTGTACTGGGCGGTACGTTAAACGTATTGGTCACATTAATCTTGTGAACTCCTGGCATGGGATGCCATTGTAGTCACTGAGGATTATGCAACACTGCCTTACCACTTCATATTACACGATCAGGTCACTCACGGCACTTTGTTGTCTGTTGCCTTGACAACCCGATACATGCCCACTAGTTGGGACGCGTAACGCCGGAGTCGGTGCGTGATGATGTCACTGAAGTGGGATGCTACAGTGCAGTTTATGCAGGATTTTAAGAGGTAAAGGTGCTTGGGGTATATTGTTTTTAGGTTCACATTGTTGAGCCGAATTTTGACATTTGACAAAGGTGTGGGGAGCACACCGAAACATTATGTCCTTTTTACATTGATGCGATAAATGCTACGTTTTATGATATAAGATCAGCGAGTGCCTTTTCTTGGAATGGAATGTTTATCTTAATATGGAAGTGCACCCTGGTGATTGAAACATTAAGACTGTGCTTATCCATCTCTGGAAGTTTTACTATGTATATGTATATATATATATATATATATATATATACAAACAAAGAGGTATCAGCGCACATCCATTTTCCAAAGCACAACATATTTTTTACTGCTGCAAAAAATTGCCTGCAAATACATCAAGAGACAACTATTCTTTTTTAAATAATATTGGGAACTTAGTCACACAATATGGCCATATTCTGCTTAGCCAGTCACCACTTTCAAGGTGCCCCAATTCGACTGGTCCTACTCTGTCCTTTTTGCCACAGAGGGCTGAAACATTCCTGCTTTTACTCTTCATAATAGAATGAGACTCCCTGGCTTTTTATTCACAACTCTATAACACTGTTATGAGCACACCTGAACTTGGGTGGGGTGCTTAAACCAATGGGAGATGGTCAGTCTCACTGGTAATTTTAAATACAAATACAAAATTTGGTTTTTTAGCACACCTTACAAAAAGTTTAAATCCACATCTGGGAGTGCTGCCAATATGACCCAGTAATTACACAAACAAAGAGGTATCAGCGCACATCCATTTTCCAAAGCACAACATATTTTTTACTGCTGCAAAAAATTGCCTGCAAATACATCAAGAGACAACTATTCTTTTTTAAATAATATTGGGAACTTAGTCACACAATATGGCCATATTCTGCTTAGCCAGTCACCACTTTCAAGGTGCCCCAATTCGACTGGTCCTACTCTGTCCTTTTTGCCACAGAGGGCTGAAACATTCCTGCTTTTACTCTTCATAATAGAATGAGACTCCCTGGCTTTTTATTCACAACTCTATAACACTGTTATGAGCACACCTGAACTTGGGTGGGGTGCTTAAACCAATGGGAGATGGTCAGTCTCCCTGGTAATTTTAAATACAAATACAAAATTTGTTTTTTTAGCACACCTTACAAAAAGTTTAAATCCACATCTGGAGTGCTGCCAATATGACCCAGTAATTACACAAAAAAAGAGGTATCAGCGCACATCCATTTTCCAAAGCACAACATATTTTTTACTTCTGCAAAAAATTGCCTGCAAATACATCAAGAGACAACTATTCTTTTTTAAATAATATTGGGAACTTAGTCACACAATATGGCCATATTCTGCTTAGCCAGTCACCACTTTCAAGGTGCCCCAATTCGACTGGTCCTACTCTGTCCTTTTTGCCACAGAGGGCTGAAACATTCCTGCTTTTACTCTTCATAATAGAATGAGACTCCCTGGCTTTTTATTCACAACTCTATAACACTGTTATGAGCACACCTGAACTTGGGTGGGGTGCTTAAACCAATGGGAGATGGTCAGTCTCACTGGTAATTTTAAATACAAATACAAAATTTGGTTTTTTAGCACACCTTACAAAAAGTTTAAATCCACATCTGGGAGTGCTGCCAATATGACCCAGTAATTACACAAACAAAGAGGTATCAGCGCACATCCATTTTCCAAAGCACAACATATTTTTTACTGCTGCAAAAAATTGCCTGCAAATACATCAAGAGACAACTATTCTTTTTTTAAATAATATTGGTAACTTAGTCACACAATATGGCCATATTCTGCTTAGCCAGTCACCACTTTCAAGGTGCCCCAATTCGACTGGTCCTACTCTGTCCTTTTTGCCACAGAGGGCTGAAACATTCCTGCTTTTACTCTTCATAATAGAATGAGACTCCCTGGCTTTTTATTCACAACTCTATAACACTGTTATGAGCACACCTGAACTTGGGTGGGGTGCTTAAACCAATGGGAGATGGTCAGTCTCACTGGTAATTTTAAATACAAATACAAAATTTGGTTTTTTAGCACACCTTACAAAAAGTTTAAATCCACATCTGGGAGTGCTGCCAATATGACCCAGTAATTACACAAACAAAGAGGTATCAGCGCACATCCATTTTCCAAAGCACAACATATTTTTTACTGCTGCAAAAAATTGCCTGCAAATACATCAAGAGACAACTATTCTTTTTTAAATAATATTGGGAACTTAGTCACACAATATGGCCATATTCTGCTTAGCCAGTCACCACTTTCAAGGTGCCCCAATTCGACTGGTCCTACTCTGTCCTTTTTGCCACAGAGGGCTGAAACATTCCTGCTTTTACTCTTCATAATAGAATGAGACTCCCTGGCTTTTTATTCACAACTCTATAACACTGTTATGAGCACACCTGAACTTGGGTGGGGTGCTTAAACCAATGGGAGATGGTCAGTCTCCCTGGTAATTTTAAATACAAATACAAAATTTGGTTTTTTAGCACACCTTACAAAAAGTTTAAATCCACATCTGGGAGTGCTGCCAATATGACCCAGTAATTACACAAACAAAGAGGTATCAGCGCACATCCATTTTCCAAAGCACAACATATTTTTTACTGCTGCAAAAAATTGCCTGCAAATACATCAAGAGACAACTATTCTTTTTTAAATAATATTGGGAACTTAGTCACACAATATGGCCATATTCTGCTTAGCCAGTCACCACTTTCAAGGTGCCCCAATTCGACTGGTCCTACTCTGTCCTTTTTGCCACAGAGGGCTGAAACATTCCTGCTTTTACTCTTCATAATAGAATGAGACTCCCTGGCTTTTTATTCACAACTCTATAACACTGTTATGAGCACACCTGAACTTGGGTGGGGTGCTTAAACCAATGGGAGATGGTCAGTCTCACTGGTAATTTTAAATACAAATACAAAATTTGGTTTTTTAGCACACCTTACAAAAAGTTTAAATCCACATCTGGGAGTGCTGCCAATATGACCCAGTAATTACACAAACAAAGAGGTATCAGCGCACATCCATTTTCCAAAGCACAACATATTTTTTACTGCTGCAAAAAATTGCCTGCAAATACATCAAGAGACAACTATTCTTTTTTAAATAATATTGGGAACTTAGTCACACAATATGGCCATATTCTGCTTAGCCAGTCACCACTTTCAAGGTGCCCCAATTCGACTGGTCCTACTCTGTCCTTTTTGCCACAGAGGGCTGAAACATTCCTGCTTTTACTCTTCATAATAGAATGAGACTCCCTGGCTTTTTATTCACAACTCTATAACACTGTTATGAGCACACCTGAACTTGGGTGGGGTGCTTAAACCAATGGGAGATGGTCAGTCTCCCTGGTAATTTTAAATACAAATACAAAATTTGTTTTTTTAGCACACCTTACAAAAAGTTTAAATCCACATCTGGAGTGCTGCCAATATGACCCAGTAATTACACAAACAAAGAGGTATCAGCGCACATCCATTTTCCAAAGCACAACATATTTTTTACTGCTGCAAAAAATTGCCTGCAAATACATCAAGAGACAACTATTCTTTTTTAAATAATATTGGGAACTTAGTCACACAATATGGCCATATTCTGCTTAGCCAGTCACCACTTTCAAGGTGCCCCAATTTGACTGGTCCTACTCTGTCCTTTTTGCCACAGAGGGCTGAAACATTCCTGCTTTTACTCTTCATAATAGAATGAGACTCCCTGGCTTTTTATTCACAACTCTATAACACTGTTATGAGCACACCTGAACTTGGGTGGGGTGCTTAAACCAATGGGAGATGGTCAGTCTCACTGGTAATTTTAAATACAAATACAAAATTTGTTTTTTTAGCACACCTTACAAAAAGTTTAAATCCACATCTGGGAGTGCTGCCAATATGACCCAGTAATTACACAAACAAAGAGGTATCAGCGCACATCCATTTTCCAAAGCACAACATATTTTTTACTGCTGCAAAAAAATTGCCTGCAAATACATCAAGAGACAACTATTCTTTTTTAAATAATATTGGGAACTTAGTCACACAATATGGCCATATTCTGCTTAGCCAGTCACCACTTTCAAGGTGCCCCAATTCGACTGGTCCTACTCTGTCCTTTTTGCCACAGAGGGCTGAAACATTCCTGCTTTTACTCTTCATAATAGAATGAGACTCCCTGGCTTTTTATTCACAACTCTATAACACAACTCTATAACACTGTTATGAGCACACCTGAACTTGGGTGGGGTGCTTAAACCAATGGGAGATGGTCAGTCTCCCTGGTAATTTTAAATACAAATACAAAATTTGTTCACTTTTTTGCCCTCCCCTGGAAAAATGTATGCTGACGCCCATGGTTGTTATATTGTTTTCTAATTCAAGATTTACCCCCCTAGTCTATATAGCATCACTTTTTCTTTTGGATTGGAAAAAAGCTCTGTCGTTCTGATGGATTATAACCCAGGCCAATATGTTATATACAGTATATACTGCTAATTGTTTTCAAGTTTGTTATATCTTTCTCTTAAATATAAAAATATAATGTTATTAAAAAGATGCCTTTGTAGGAGTCTTACACCTTATAAATAGTTGCTCTGATTTCTCTTCTCACCTTGTTTGCGTTTTATTTACATTTTTCCCACCCACCCTTCCCTTTATTTTCTCTTTTTTTTTTATCATTTACCTTCTTTGGGTATGCCCCCTTTTAGGCATACTGACCATGTGACCACGACACACTTCAGGTCACTTTCCCTTTTCTTTATTGTTTGCTCATTGTTATATTACAGAAAGTCTCTGAGTACAAATATATTTTAAAGTAGACAACCTAAGGTATTGATCTAGGCCCATTTTGGTATATTTCATGACACCATTTCACCACCTAATGAGATCATATAAAAAAATCATTAATTTTTTACAAACTTTTTTTTAATTATTATTTTTTTCTGCAGGGTAGGATACCTCCTTATCATCCAACCTCCCTGATCCCTCCCAAACAGCTCTCTAACCCTTCCCTCTCTAACTATTGCTTCCATCTTAGATATTGACAGCTGTCTGCCAGTACCTATAATACCCCTTTTTATGTATTTTGTAAATTTAATTAAAAAAAAGTTCTGTAATGTAGTGGTCCCACCTCCCTTCCCATGATAGCAAGTTAGGGACACCCCTTTTTCTGTAGTGTAGCATCTCCATCCCTCCCTGTCCCTTTATTTTTATTTTCTGTAACGTAGTGCCCTCCCACTCCATCCCCCTTCTGTTGCTGGAATGCCCACTTGCCTCCCACCCTCCCACCCACACCTCCCACAGTGTCACCGTCTGCAACGATCAGGCATCTTCCCTCATATGCAGGCCCGGACTGGCCATAGGGCATGCGGGGCATTTGCCCGGTGGGCTGCCGGGTCCCTTAGTCCCGCCCACTCACCGGATCCCTTATCCCCGCCCACTGGCCAGTACCAGATCCCTTAGCTTGCCCAATGCTCCTGGGTCCCTTAGCCACACCCACCATCCGGGTCCCTTACCCCCACCTAGGACTCATGTGCGCACCAGGGGCAGGCTGGCCCAAGGACAATAGACCCCAAGGCCGTAGTAGAGAAATAGGGCTGATTTAAAAAAGGTGGTTGCCTGTAGGATGTGCTAACTAGCGCAAGTTATTAAGAGCGGCAGTTCAGGGTAAGGAGGGAAAAAATACTTTTTCTGCACCTGTACTTCAGCATGGGGCTTCTGACTGAGTGTGTGCAGATGGATGGTGCAGGAGTTGTAGATTTTCAAAGGTAGGCTTAATCGTTATCTGTCTTGCTTTACTATTTCAGATTTCTTTCACTTCACGAACTATTTTCCCCACACATCCTAAACAGTAAGGCATGCTGAGGGCTCAGAAGTCATTACAGCCACAACCGGGACAGGTAATTCCTGGATTGCAGGCAATTGCTGATAATTTATGTGCTAAATGCTGCAGTGCATATCATTATAAGCCAGGGAATAACAGAGCAGTGCACGGAGCTCCTCTTGTGCTTGCATGCATTCCAGGAATACCGGTCCACCCCACAAATGGCCAGCCATAGCTAGGTAATAAATCACACCAAGTTCAGGAAGGAGAACTTTGCAGCCCTCGGCAACTTTTAGAGGTATCTAAGCACACATTTAACCCATTTGGCTATATATATATATAGGTTAAAACATACTGGCAATCAATAAATAAAAGGTAAAAAATGTATTGTATCCAACATTAAAAATGCATACAGTACATAGTTTACAGGGACAGAAAATAGGTAGATAGGTATATATATATATATATATATATATATATATATATATATATATATATATATAATTTACAAATTCCAGTTCAGCCCTCCTGTTCTGCAACAGCCTGGGTGCAAGGATACAGATGAATAGGCAAACAGAAGATGCACTCACAGGTCTTTTTCACTCACAAAGAATTTTAATGTAACGTTTTCAGGGTTCAAAACCCCTTCATCAGCATACAAACATGTAAAAAAACAAACTCTTTTATAGTGTGTGGTATTACAGAAAAATACACAAACCTGGCAATCTCCAAAAGTGCCCCAAATGTTCCGTGTTTGGAATGCATACTGCGTTCCACTGTAATAGCCGAAACCGGAAGTTCGATTAGATTACTTCCGGTTCTCGCCAGTGTTAACAAAATTAAACATAAGTGTATCAGATACAATTTGAGTATAATCAACTTAAATAACATGTTGCATGCAAGTGTCAAAATACTACAATCTGTGTGTGGAGCCAAGTTAACAAAAAAACGAGTAATGCAATACAATGTAAACACAGTGCATTCACTATGGCAACAGCTTCCATGGTAACAGTTGCCATAGACTACTGTTCACAATCTGTGAGACTTAGTAATAACAGTGAAACTTATAGTGACTTATATATTAGAAAAAACATATATGACCCTGGGCTATTATGCAGAAACATGGGATTAATCACCCATACTATTTACACATGTAAAAAATAACAAAGCCAAAGGTTGGATCTATAAAAACAAAGACATGTTTTCAAAGATACTACTGGTGGTTATGAGTCTTCATAACCTATTAAAAACACGAACAGGACTATGTCATAGTGCTTATGATGGTAATCATATTACATGCTAGTAGATGCAGGGAGACAAATAATAATGCCAGCATGTTATTGTAGATGAGAGATGACTTCAGTAATGACCATTATACACATACGTGAGAACACTGCCATATCTTATATACGGTACCATATGTGCATATCAAACTTGCGCATTAGAAAAAACATATGTGTAAACATATACATAAGGCACAGGCCTTGGTATGGCAGACAAAAGGGTACACAACAGCATGTAAAAAGGAATAAATGCAAGGTTATATTCCCTCAGTTTCCCAAAATTATAGAATAGAGTCATAATGCATGACCAAAACAACCAAATAATTACTGAGTGCGTGAGGGTCAGAGTAACCAATAGAGAAAAGCCAGGCTTCCACTTAGAGATAGGGATACTAAAGGCTCCCCATCCAAAGTGCTGTGAGCACCCAGCAGACAACACCCAATCAAGGGAGTAATATCGCATGTTGCAAACACAGA
Organism: Bombina bombina; assembly: GCF_027579735.1. Classification (NCBI taxonomy): domain Eukaryota; kingdom Metazoa; phylum Chordata; class Amphibia; order Anura; family Bombinatoridae; genus Bombina; species Bombina bombina. The sequence goes on along the minus strand of NC_069500.1, from coordinate 1,166,691,185 downwards.
GCCACCATGCCCACTCAATGTACCCCAGGTATGTAGCACGTTTGGTCAGAATCATAGAAGGCCCTTGAAATCTGGCATTGTGTTCAAGCCACCCGGTTGTATGGTGCCCAGCCTGAACATCCATTGAGCCTCACATCTGAGTAGTTGTTTGTTACGGTCGCCGCCCCTCTCCAATGCGGGTACATGATCGATTAAAATGTAACGAATGGAGGAAATGGAATGTCCCTTGTTGGCACAGTGTCTCGCCACCGGTTGTTCCGAGTCACCTTGTTTTAAGGCAGTCCGTATGGCATGCTGATGATTGGCCATGCGCTCACGTAGTGTGCCCAAGGTCTTGCCTACATTAAAACTGGAGGATGGGCAAAATAAGAGATACACAACGTGTGTAGTAGTGCACGTGATGGAATGTCGGATGGTAAATGTCAGGTTTGTATGTGGTTGATGAAACGTTTTAGTGCCAATGAGGCCATTGCAGGTCGTGCAGCCTAAACAATGATAGGAGCCTTTAATGCTGCCCCTAGAGCCAGATGTATAACTCTGTTTGGGGTCTGTACCTTCTTTGAGGTTTGTACCCCTCTTAAAGCCCACCATGGGTCGTAGGTTAGTTGTAAATGGCAATTTTGGGTCTGAGGTCATAATGGGCCAATGTTGGCGAAGAATTTGACACATTTTTCTGGTTGCAGGTGTAAAAGTAGTAGACATGATTAACTTGTCTAATGTGTCCCTCTTAGGTTTGGGTCAAATCAATTCTGTTTGTGTGAATGTAGACACAGCTTCCATAGTTTCTTGAATCACAGATGGTTTGTAACCCCTGGAACAAAATTTATCACCCACTCCAGCCAGTTGGGAAACCCCAGTCTTAATATCAGAATTATTACGCATTGTTCTAATGAATTGCGATTTTACAATGCCCTTTAATAATGCTGGGGGGTGGAAGCTGTCCGCCCTAAGTATGGAATTGCGGTCGGTGGGTTTATGGTATAATGTAGTACAAAGGCGACCTGAATCCTTAAAAACTGAAAGGTCCAGAAAATTGATGGTCTGGTCATGCACTGTCATTTTGAATCTGACTGTACTCTCAGTGTTGTTGTAGTAGTCAAACCACCTATGGAGTTCCTCCAGGCGCCCCCGCCACACCAAAAAAATGTCATCAATGTATCTGTAGTAACAAATGATGGATGCATTATAGTTGTTCCACAGATACATATTTTCAAATTGTTACATATAGATGCTGGCGTATGTGTTTGCAACATGCAATATTACTCCCTTGATTGGGTGTTGTCTGCAGGGTGCTCACAGCACTTTGGATGGGGAGCCTTTGGTATCCCTATCTCTAAGTGGAAGCCTGGCTTTTCTCTATTGGTTACTCTGACCCTCACGCACTCAATAATCATTTGGTTGTTTTGGTCATGCATTATGACTCTATTCCATAATTTTGGGACACTGAGGGAATATAACCTTGCATTTATTCCTTTTAACATGCTGTTGCGTACCCTTTTGTCTGCCATACCAAGGCCTGTGCCTTATGTATATGTTTACACTTATGTTTTTTCTAATACGCAAGTTTGATATGCACATATGGTACCCTATATAAGATATGGCAGTGTTCTCACGTATGTGTATAATGGTCATTACTGAAGTCATCTCTCATCTACAATAAAATGCTGGCATTACTATTTGTCTCCCTGCATCTACTAGCATGCAATATGATTACCATCATAAGCACTATGACATAGTCCTGTTCATGTTTTTAATAGGTTATGAAGACTCATAACCACCAGTAGTATCTTTGAAAACATGCCTTTGGTTTCATAGATCCAACCCTTGGCTTTGTTAATTTTTACATGTGTAAATAGTATGGGTGACTAATACCATGTTTCTGCATAATAGCCCAGGGTCATATATGTTTTTTCTAATACATAAGTCACTATAAGTTTCACTGTTATTACTACGTCTCACAGATTGTGTACAGTAGTCTATGGCAACTGTTACCATGGAAGCTGTTGCCATAGTGAATGCACTGTGTTCACATCGTATTGCATTACTCGTTTTTTTCTTAAATTGGCTCCACACACAGATTGTAGTATTTTGACACTTGCATGCAACATGTTATTTAAGTTGATAATACTCAAATTGTATCTGATACACTTATGTTTAATTTTGTTAACACTGGCGAAAACAGGAAGTGATGTAATCGAACTTCCGGTTTCGGCTATTACAGTGGAACGCAGTATGCATTCCAAACATGGAACATTTGGTGCACTTTTGGAGATTACCAGGTTTGTGTATTTTTCTGTAATACCACACACTTTAAAAGAGTTTGTTTTTTACACGTTTGTATGCTGATGAAGGGGTTTTGAACCCCGAAAACGTTACATTAAAATCCTTTGTGAGTGAAAAAGACCTGTGAGTGCATCTTCTGTTTGCCTATATATATATATATATATATATATATATATACAGTACTGTATATATATATATATATATATATATATATATATATTTTTTTTTTTTTTACACACTCTCCAAAGGGTGTCCCTCTTTGGAATGTTGAAATGTAGGGAGGTATTGTACAATGTCAGTGAGAGTCCTTTCATAGCCGAGACCATGCTGTGCATGTATTTGTCTGTGTGAGGTGCTGGGCTGTGCAGAGTATTTTGTGTGCTTGTAGCTGTATGTAAGAAATCAGGATTTGGTGAGAGTGGAAAGACAAGTCACTCATCTTTTACTTATATTAGCAATGCTGAATTTAAGAATGTCCAACCTAGTGATGCAGAAATTACCTTCAAATTGTTCTTCAGCCATCCCTGCATTCAGTATAGGCATGGTCAGGGTAGCGTGGTCTCTGCTGTGCTACCTCACTAATTAATTCTGTATTTTCTCTTTCCCCACACTCTGCCCTGTAGCTGTTACTAAATTATTACATGTAACAGAGCACAGCCCTGGATCTCTTTCCTCCGCTATCTCCCCTCTGCCTCTCCCACATGTGCGGTGCTGATCATACTCAGGCCCCTAGTTATTAAAGTCTGGCGGACCTGATCCGACAGTGCGGATCAGGTCCGCCAGACCTCGCTGAATACGGTGAGCAATACGCTCGCCGTATTCAGCATTGCACTAGCAGCTCACAAGAGCTGCTGGTGCAACGCCGCCCCCTGCAGACTCGCGGCCAATCGTCCGCCAGCAGGGGTGTCAATCAGCCCGATTGTACTCCATCTGGTTGATTTCCGGCGATGCTCAGAGCAGGCGGACAGGGTTATGGAGCAGCGGTCTTTGTGACCCCTGCTTCATAACTGCTGTTTCTGGCGAGCCTGTAGGCTTGCCAGAAACACGGGGCATCAAGCTCCATTCGGAGCTTGATACATATGCCCCTCAGTCTGCAGAAGCCAGGAGTAAACTAGAGCCAGTGCACCCACAGTAGTAAGGTAATAGGGACAGTGGGGCTTTGGTCTTGATATTGTCTGATATTGTGATCAGAGTTAGTTATCAGAAGGGAGAGGCAAGGGTGGGCTCTGCATGAAATTATGTGTTATTTATTTTAAAAAAATGTTTACCAGCTTCGTGCTTTAGAAGCTTAACCAGACATCTACTCCATGAAGTTATATTATTTTAAGTGCTTTGAACTTATTAATTTACTCATATCACATTTATTTGTTGCTAATAAAGAGCTAGGTCTTTTTTTTTTTTTTGCACATACTAATTTTCACATATTTAGAGGTTTAAATAGACTGTCTACTTATTTTATTTATGATTAAATATTGGATTTCAAAGTGGTGCAGTTGCTGTTCCTGGGGCCTCTGAGTTGCCAGTCCTCCATATGATCATTTAAAATATTGGTGGGGACTGCTGTGCCTTAAAATGCCTGGGCCTATTTTTGATCCCAGTCCGGCCCTGCTCATATGGAACCGGAGTGTCGATCACCGGAGTGTGCTGTTTTAGTTGTGCACTGTGCAGCACTGAATGCAAAGCCCTAACTCGGCATCCAGCCATTACCACTGCATCAGAAAAGGTCCTACTGGGGTTACCACTGTTTCCAGGTAACTGCTCTGGTTGTGGGGATTTTTTCTGGGTAGGGCTGACTGTAGGCGCATGCAACAGAAAGCTGGAGCTGCAGGCACGTGAGGATTTGAGCATCTGTGCAGCTGCATACACTGCTCTCTTCAGTCTTGAGGCTGTGTGACTCATCTCACACTGTACAGAAAAGAAAAAAGTCCCAGACCAGCTCCTCCTAAAAACAGCTTTATTGGATATTGTTAAAACCAAGACGATTTGTATACAGCACATATCAACTACCTCTGCACCTACAGGTTAAGATTCTGAAACAGGCATATGAAGTCGGCTCCCCTTCACATCTGTTTTTAGGAGGAGCCGGTCTGGAACTTTTTTCTTTTCTGTGGATGTATTTGGACTTACCCACAGGGCTCTCCCAACACAGGACTAATCCATACTGACCCCTGAACCCGGAAGTGGTGGAAATCGGACGATGGGAGGAACAAAAAAAGAGTCCGATCAACGGCGACATACACAGAAGATTCAACTCCGAGTAAGTTTAAATTTTAATTTCCTGTACCGCTCTGTTGATCGTTGCGATACACTCCGGGGGGCAATTTAATGCATAGAAATTAACGATCCCGTTATAGTGAGTGCAAGGACACACTTTTTGTTTGTGAATGATCATCTCACACTGTATCCATGCAGCCTTGGACAAACAGCATCCAGTCTACTGGTCCCCTTAGCCCTGCTCTTTCTGCTGTGGCCCTAAGATCAACTAACTGAAGTTTGTTAGGGGAACAGTGCTTTGTAGAAAGGTGTCAGTGGGAAGTGAGTGCACACACGCCCCTCCCCATGCAGCATTGTCTAGTGCAGGGTGAGAGGGAACGTGTTCCTACCAAAGAAGCAACATGTGCTTCTGTGGCTGATGTATAGTGTCATGCTGATACTTCACACATTAATATAAGGTTTATTTTTATAGTTTTTATTTTCTCTCTGTCTCAGGTTTTACAGCTTCCCATAGTAGTTCTGCTGTTCCAGTCAGTAAACTTATATTTGTCTGCACCTCCATGCTTCCTCCTCAGTCTTTACCTTGCTTTGCTCCTGTTGGCTGCCCTAAATCTCTTTAACCAGCTAACCTCGCACCAGAATCACATTCAAAAGAATATTAAATGAATCCACAGTGGAGGAATTTATATATTTATTTACTTATTAGTACTGCTTAGGTCCAGTTTCACATATTACAATTTAATTCATTTTTTTTTAAATGATTAGCCCAGCAGTGGATGATCCACCGCTTGGCTAATAATTAAAAAAAAAAAAAAAATGATTTGGGGTGGAGAGCGAAATTGCATGGGGTGGGCCCAAGAAAATTTTTGCCCAGGGTCCAGTCAATATTAAATTTCCTTTGTTGGAAAGCATTCCTAAGTAGGCGTAGGAACAGCAGTGTACCACTGGGAGTTAACTGGTAATTGATGGCTACACACAAATGCCTCTTGTTATTGCCTCACCCAATGTGATCAGCTGTGCCCCAACACTATATTGCTGCTCTGGAGCTGACTTAACTATGTGTTTAACCCATGCAGATCATTTTATTACTGCACTATTGATGGCATATAACAATCACATTAGAGCATTTTCTTTTAACACTTTTATGTCCCTTTAAATATGCCCTTATTTGGGCTGACAACCTGATACTGTGCAATGGATCTTGAATCCCTTTTTGTTTTTAATACCTTCTCTTCTTGCACGCTTAGCAGAATAACAGCTTTTCCCATTGACCCTCTGCCTTTGTTTTGCTGTAATTAACACCTCTAGCTCTGTCATTGTTGCAGACTGAAAGAAGAGTTGGGTAGGAAACACCTGACTTACACTTCCTATCTGTGGCGCCTATACTTGCTCTATGTATGCACCTCTGTATTGGTGGTAAGGTGACGTACTAACTCAGGTGCTGATCTGCATTCTTTTTTTTATTATTAAAGGGACAATAAAGCCCAAATAAACCTTCATGATTCAGATAGGGCATGCAATTTTAAACAACTTTCCAATTTACTTTTATCATTAAATTTGCTTTGTTCTCTTGCTATTCTTAGTTGAAAGCTAAACCAAGGTAGGCTCAAATGCTAATTTCTAAGCCCTTGAAGGCCGCCTCTTATCTGAATGCATTTGACTGTTTTTCACAGCTAGAGGGTGTTAGTTCACGTGTGCCATATAGATAACATTGTGCTCATGCCCGTGGAGTTATTTAAGAGCCAGCACTAATTGCCTGAAATGCAAGTCTGTCAAAATATCTGAGATAAGGAGGCAGTCTGCAGAGGCTTAGAAACAAGGTAATCACAGAGGTAAAAAGTATATTAATATAACAGTGTTGGTTATGCAAAACTGGGGAATGGTAAATAATTGGATTATCTATATTTCTAAACAATAAATTTTTTGGTGTTACTGTCCTTTTAAGTTGCAAACAAACTCAGTCCAGTAAATGACAGTAAATTATACGCTTTATTAAATTGTCAATAACCACCCCCCCCCCCAGCATATTGTAGCACATAATAGACACCAGGTACTGCATATCGGATGTGTTTGTCTTTGGTGCTGCAATACATTGTTTTCAAATGCAATTAATTAAAAGGTAAGTTTTACCATTCTTTACACACTTGTGCTTGTTTTGATGCTGCAGATCCCTAAGAAAATCCTACAAACAGTAACCTAGTGACGTCAACCTTGTTTTGTTTTTATCAAATATTGTAAAAAATACTAAACCTTTCAAAATACATAATATTCGGCTAGATTACAAGTGTTGCGGTACGGCTTTAACGCTGAAAAAATGGCCATTCCAGCATTATGACTGGGAACACATATTACGAGTCGTGTCGGTATAGCTATACCACAAGCATTTTAGTCTGTAATGCAACGTCCTTATCCTCATTTAAAAAAACAGGATGGGCGGTCCGGCTAAAAAGCTTGCGTTATGCTCTATACCGACACGAGCCATACTGCCATCTGAGAGCAGTAGTTATGGATTTTATGTAACAAAAATATTTCACAAAACTCATAACAAGTTACACTAACACCCATAAACTACCTATTAACCCCTAAACTGCCACCCTCCCGCATTGCAAATACTATTTAATATTTATTAACCCCTAATCTGCCGCCCACTCACATCCCGACTTTTAAATAAAGTTATTAACCCCTAATCTGCTGCCTACCCATATCGCCAACACTATTTGAATATATTAACCCCTAAACCGCTGCTCCCCGACATCGCCGACACTAATAAGTTATTAACCTCTAATCCATCACTCCCCGACATCGTCGACACCTAAATAAACCTATTAACCCCTAAACCACCAGCCCCCACATCGCCAGCACTGTAATAAAGTATTAAACCCTAAAACTCCAGCCCCCCCACATCGTAACTACTAAACTAAACCTACTAACCCCTAGACTGCTGCTGTAAAACACTAAATTAAACTATTAACCCCTAAACCTAACACCACCCTAACTTTAAATTAAAATTACAATGTAACTATCTTTAAATAAATAAAAACTTACCTGTGAAATAAAAATAAACCTAACATTAAACTATAAATTAACTTAACATTACTATTCTAATAAAATAAAAAAATACTACCAATTAAAAACCTAAATTACAAAAAATAATAAACACTAAATTACAAAAAATAAAAAACAGTAAGCTTACAAAAAATAATAAACGAAATTATCAAAAATAAAAACAATTGCACCTAATATAATAGCCCTATAAAAATAAAAAAGCCTCCCCAAAATAAAACCACCCCCTAACCTACAATAAACTACCAATAGCCCTTAAAAGGGCCTTCTGTAGGGCATTGCCCTACGTTAAACAGCTCTTTTACCTGTAAAAAAAAATACAAAATCCCCCCAACAGTAAAACCCACCACCCAACCAACCCCCCAAAATAAAAAAACTTAACTCTAAAAAATTCTAATCTACTCATTGCCCCATAAAGGGGAATTTGTATGGGCATTGCTCTTAAAAGGACATTCAGCTATTTTTCACTGCCCTTAAAAGGGCATTCAGCTCTTTTCCAAGTACCCACCCCTAATAAAAAAAAAAACACACCCAAACCCCCCAAAAACTAACATTAACCCCAGAATATCTAATTACGGTTCCTGAAGTCCGGACATCCATCTCCATCCAGGTGGAGAGAAGTCTTCATCCAGGGAGCGACACCTTCATCCATCTCGGGGACGTCTTCTATCTTCATCTCGGCGGCGCAGAGCTATCCTGGAAGTGGATCCCACCCTGCGCGTAGCATCCTCTTCATACGGTCACCGCTGTACACTGAAGTTGAATGCAAGATAGCCGTTTCATCCATCTCGGGGACGTCTTCTATCTTCATCCTGGCGGTGCAGAGTGGAGCTATCCTGGAAGTGGATCCCATCCTGAGCGTAGCATCCTCTTCATACGGTCACAGCCGTAGAAGCTCTCATCCTATTGGCTGATTTAAATTTGAAGAACCAAATCAGCCAATAGGAATGCAAGGTACACCATTTTGAAACGGCTACCTTACATTCAACTTCAGTGTACGGCGGTGACCGTATGAAGAGGACGCTCCGTGCAGGAGGGGATCCACTTCCAGGATAGCTCCGCTCCGCGCCACCGGGATGAAGATAGAAGTCATCCCTGAGATGGATGAAGGTGTCGCCGCCTGAATGAAGACTTCTCGCCGCCTGGATGGAGATGGATGTCCGGACTTCAGGGATTCTTGGGTTAGTGTTTTTTCTGGGTTTTTTTGGGGGGTGTTTTTTTTTTTTTAGATTAGGGATGGGCACTTTGCTGAATGTCCTTTTAAGGACAGTGCAAAAGAACTGAATGCCCTTTTAAGGGCAATGTCCATATAATTCCCCTTTTGAGGCAATGGGTAGTTTAGGATTTTTAGATTTTATTTTGGGGGTTGGTTGGGTGGTGGGTTTTACTGTTGGGGGGACTTTTTATTTTTTTACAGGTAAAAGAGCTGTTTAATTTAGGGCAATGCCCTACAAAAGGCGATTTTAAGGGCTATTGGTAGTTTCTTGTAGGTTAGGGGGTGTTTTTATTTTTTGGGGGGGCTTTTTTATATCCCTTTAAGTCAGACTCCACCTTCTTGCATCACAACACTATTTCAGGCAACACCTAACAGCTATCATTGCCTGATTATTGAAGTTTATGCCATTGCTGTGGATCTCTGAACCTATTCTCAAGCCTTATTGCTTGGTCAGAATCTACTAAGTATTTGTGCTCTTACTTGGCACTTATTATCTTTAATATCCTATTTGTGAATATATTCTCTAAGTCTCAATGTTGCCTTTTGACCGCAACTTATAATTATCTCCACCCGCTGAATCTCTCTCCTTTCTGGACCTGCTACTGGGAACTCTCACAGTTCATTGAACTGCTATGCAGGATTACAAACTACCGATATTCTTACTCTCAGAACCTCGCTGCTGATTCACCACACACACCTATTCATCTGGAACTGTTCATCGTATAACAGTAACACTCGTTGTTCCTCTGAACCGCAAGTATTGTATCCACAAAGCCGCTACTGAGTTTCTGTTGTATTTACCACAGACTGTGTTCCATGCTTACGTTCTCTGTGATTTGTTATATGAACGCTGAGTCTTTACTTACCTCTTTCACTGGGCGTCAGTTTGGCTTATTGCTTGATACTTTGCAGACGCTAACAGATATACAGTTGCTATATACTTACCATCTGATATTAAACTATAACCATGTTTACTACTATAAGTTTACATTGGATAATATAGTTTAAGCAATGCAGTCACTAATACTTATAACTCTTATAAATCTGCTTTAATGTTATACTACCAGATTTATTACCATTTTATCTGGCAGTATCTTTTACAGCAACAAAACTGATATATCAACCAAATATATTTAGTAAATCCTAACATAATAATCAGGCCAATATTATTCTGAAAACTGAGTGAAATGGATCCAAACGAAATTAATAATCAGTTTGCCTCACTCAATCTGAAAATTAATTATTTAGCACGTGGCTTAACTGAAGTACAAGCTGAGAATTCAGTATTAAAGGGTATGTTAAAAAATGAAATAACTCACAAGCAAAGAGAAGCACCTGAGCCACACATAAACCTTTTTCTGGTAAATGTACAGAATTTAGGGAGTTCAAAATGCTTGCAATTTACTCTTTAGTATGAAACCACATACTTATTGCACAGAAAAATTAAAGTTTGCACCACTATCTCTTTTCTCACTGGGGAACCCAGAGCCTTGACAAATAGATTCTATGGGGCTTATCTATCAAGCTTGATGACCCGTGTTTCTGGCGAGCCTGAAGGCTCGCCAGAAACAGCAGTTATGAAGCAGCAGTCACAAAGACTGCTGCTCCATAACCTGTCCGCCTGCTCTGAGCAGGCAGACAGACATCGCCGGAAATCAACCCGATCGAGTACGATCGGGTTGATTGACACCCCCCTGCTGGCAGCCCATTGGCCGCGAGTCTGCAGGGGGCGGCGTTGCACCAGCAGCTCTTGTGAGCTGCTGTTGCAATGCTGAATACGGAGAGCGTATTGCTCGCCGTATTCAGCGAGGTCTGTTGGACATGATCTGCACTGTCGGATCAGGTCCGACAGACCTTGATACATATGCCCCTATGAGTCTGGTGATTCTATTTTAGAATCTTTAGAGAATTTTTTTTCTGCAATGTCTAGTTTATCTGAGGATACAAATAAACAGATTAATGCTGAAACAAAACTGTGATCTTTAAAACAAGGTAAGAGAACAGTGTATGTAACTGATTTCCAGATGTGGGCAAGTGATTCACTATAGAATCAGATATCTTTAAGAAATCAGTTTCGACTTGGACTCTCAGAAGTTTTAAAAGATGAGATTTCACGTATAGAGATGCCAGAGACACTTGAAGGGTTAATTCGCCAAAGTATTACTTTAGACAGACGTTTGAGAGAAAGAAGGGCAGAGAAATGTAGTTCTGATTTAAACACAAAACGCATCTATCCTCTAACCACAAATACAGATAAACTTTCCACAAACCCCACTCCTATGGAGATAGGCTCAATTAAAGGGCCACTATCCCAAGAAGAAAAGGCACAACGTAGATTGGCAAACTTGTGCCTATATTGTGCAAATAAGGATTATCTAGTTTCTGCCTGCCCATCTCTTGCAAGACAGAAAAAGGGTAAGGAAAAGTTTATTAACAGTATAAACCCCACTACACAACAAACTCACTTATCTATACCTTTTACATTACAGTGGGATCAACAACTTATTCAGACTGAAGCCATAATAGACTCTGGAGCATGCAGATTGTTCATAAATTCTGAATTTGTTAAAACAAATAATTATAATATACCTGTAAAATAGATGAAAAGGTTGTCCAGAGAAATGCACAAGATAAAGTAATGTACAGTATAGATCAGGGGGTTATGGGAACTATTAAAGGTGTCGTTACTCAAGCAACATGCAGCGTGTGGGAGGGCTTATGACTTTGTATGGTAAAAAAAACAGCGGTTAAGGAGTCCAGCATAGAGGTTAAATGCAAGCACTACATATACAAAGCAATTGGGGTATACCTTCCCAATTGCTAGTGCAGTGGAATGGAGTTATCAATGAGACCACCAAGCTGTATATATATATATGTGAGGTAACTCGGTGCTGTATGTGTATGAGTGCATATAGATGCCCCGCTATGAACTGTAGGCTCACAGTATGTCCAGAGAGAAATGTCCTTAGCCAATTAGGGGGTACTGGCCAGTCTATCTCTATCTATTGGGTTCTTGTAAAGTGCGGCTATTCACCCGTAAGGGTCTCAAGGCGCTGAGGGTTGCAGTTCAGTCGAAGAGCCAGGTCTTGAGGTCCTTTCTGAACTTAGTTAGGGCGGTAGCTTGTCTAAGGTGCAACGGGAGGGTGTTCCAAGCCTTGGCAGCCAGGTGAGAGAAGGATCTGCCTCCTGCTGTGGTTTTCCTGATGCAGGGGATGACAGCGAGGGCTTGGTCGGCCGATCGAAGAGGTGTAGAAGGTAACGCGGTGGTTCAAGTATTCGGGACCGATGTTGTGGAGGGCCTTGAATGCATGGGTGAGAAACTTAAAGGTTATTCTTTTGTTGATGGGGAGCAAGTGCAGGTCCCTGGCTGAGGAGTTCTGGATGCGCTGTAGTCTCTTTTGGAGCTTGATGGTGGTGCCAGCGTAGAGTGTGTTACCATAGTCCAGTCAGCTGCTGACGAGGGCGTGAGTGACAGTCTTCCTGGTCTCGGTTGGGATCTATTTGAAGATCTTTCGCAGCAGGTGAAGTGTGTGGAAGCATGCAGAAAAGACAGCGTTGAATTGCCGGTCCATGGAGAGCGATGAGTCCAGGATGATGCCTAGATTTCGTACATGGTCGGTAGGGGTTGGAGGGCCAGTCAGGGCAAACACATCAATCCCACAAATGGTAGCTCTCTGTGTAACATATGCAGTCCCGTATTCAATGCAAATAAAGTACCTTATAGACGATATCCTGGTGGACAGGCTGGAACAACCGTGTGTGTCTACAGCCTGACTTAGCAGCGTCTTTGCAGCATCTCCTTTCCAAACTCACGCTGCTCGATTCCTGAGAACTCCTCCCGTGGCTGAAGTCTGACCTCCCTGCGTCTGCTCAGCATCTCCTCTCCAACCTCACACTGCTCGGCTCCTATGCTCCTTCCCCTGAGTCCGCTCTGTGTCTAATTCCTTCTGTCAGCTTTCATGGGTTAAATGGTAGAGTGCAATGTAATGGAGTCCCTGTACTCCATGGATACAATAGAAAAAAATAGTATTCCAATACCCCTTGAGAAAAAAGTGGTGCATGTAGTCAGAATGGTTAAAAATAGAAAAATTCTTTATTTAACATCCAATAAAAACGGCAAAGACTCAGACTCAAGTATGTAACATCATTACGAAAAATGTACCAATTTTGAGAGGAGACAAACAATTACATACCTTAGGTAGAGGGTGCCAGTTTATATATAAACGTAACATGACACTTGGTAACATTCTTTCACCCAGTCTATTGAAAACCAACAAAGCCCAGAGCTCATGGTTACACTTTAAAGGGACCTTTAAGTGTGGCAAAAGAAATTGCAAGTCCTGTGAGCATGCACACATTTCCACAACCTTTGTCTCAGCCACCTCCGCTGAGGTGTTCGAGACTAGGGGCTGTGTGAAGTGTTCAAACAAATTTGTGATTTACCTAATAGAGTGCAATTTGTGCTCTTGGCAATATGTGGGCAGAACCACAAGGGAGGTGGGCACTCAAATTAAAGAACACCTCTCTCACATTAGCCATGACAGAGCAGTCGGCACTCTCTAAACATTTTTTGGAGACCCATAATGGCAGAGTTGGATCCTTCAGGTGGCAGGCCATTGAACAAATACTGAGACCCCCTTGTGGTGGAGACAAATTCCAGATATTGTCTAGGCAAGAAATATATATACTCTAATGTTATAACTCTCAAGCTGCCAGACCATTACAGGATACATCCAACTTTTCACTTATCACTTCTCAAGCCTTACTCCTAAGGAAATCGTTCTGCCAGAGATGTTTTACCTCCTCCTCCAATCAATCTTCAAGATCATGAGCAATTCGAAGTAGAAAATAATATATTCTTGAATCACATATTAGACACATAAAGGTTAAATATTTAATAACATGGAAGGGTTATGGTCCTGAAGATAATTCTTGGCAGGTTGGATTGGATATTCATGCACCACGATTGATTGCTAACTTCCATCGAAAATATCCCTTGAAGCCGCGACCTGATTCCCCAGAGGGGAATCCTTGAGGAAGGGTGTATGTGATATCCCTTTAAGTCAGACTCCACCTTCTTGCATCACAACACTATTTCAGGCAACACCTAACACCTATCATTGCCTGATTATTGAAGTTTATGCCACTGCTGTGAATCTCTGAACCTATTCTCAAGCCTTAATGCTTGGCCAGAATCTACTAAGTATTTGTGCTCTTACTTGGCACTTATTATCTTTAATATCCTATTTGTGAATATATTCTCTAAGTCTTAATGTTGCCTTTTGACCGCAACTTATAATTATCTCCACCTGCTGAATCTCTCTCCTTTCCAGAACCTGACCTGCTACTGGGAACTCTCACAGTTCATTGAACTGCTATGCAGGATTACAAACGACCTATATTCTTACTCTCAGAACCTCGCTGCTGATTCACCACGCACACCTATTCATCTGGAACTGTTCATCATGTAACAGTAACATTCGTTGTTCCTCTGAACCGCAAGTATTGTATCCACAAAGCCGCTACTGAGTTGCTGTTGTATTTACCACAGACTGTGTTCTATGCTTACGTTTTCTGTGATTTGTTATTTGAACGCTGAGTCTTTACTTACCTCTCTCACTGGGAGTCAGTTTGGCCTATTGCTTGATACTTTGCAGACGCTAACAGATATACAGTTGCTATATACTTACCATCTGATATTAAACTATTACCGTGTTTACTACTATAAGTTTACATTGGATAATATAGTTTAAGCATTGCAGTCACTAATACTTATAACTCTTATAAATCTGCTTTAATGTTATACTACCAGATTTATTACCATTTTATCTGGCAATATCTATTACAGCAACAAAACTTATATATCAACCAAATATATATAGTGAATCCTAACAATTAGGTGTTATTGTTTTTATTTTTGATAATTTCATTTATTATTTTTTGTAAGCTTAGTGTTTTTTATTTTTCGTAATTTAGTGTTTATTGTTTTTTGTAATTTTAGATTTTTTTCGTAGTGTTAGATTTTTTTAAATTTGATTTTTTAATTGGTAGTTTTTTTTAAATTTTATTAGAATATTATTTTTATTATTACACTTTATTTATGAAGCGCCATCATATTCTGCAGCGCTGTCCATGGATACAATTCATTTAAATAAAACAATAATATAAAACTTGTAGAGACAGGACAAAATTTACAAACACATACAGGAGGAATCGAGGGCCCTATTCCCGTGGAAACTTACAATCTAAAAGGGTAGGAGGTTGAGAAACAGGAGTTGAGGACTGCAAGTTTGAGAAAGATGTTAATGCAGAGTTAGATGAGGAAAAAAAGTTAGGTAAGAGAAATATTATTGAGTTGGGTGGTAGGCTTCTCTGAACAGAAAAGTCTTCAGAGAGCATTTAAAGGAAGAAAGATTAGGGCAAAGCCTGACAGTACGAGGGAGAGTGTTCCAGAGGGTAGGTGCTGCACGACAGAAGTCTTGCAGTCTAGCATGAGAGGAGAATAATAATGTTATTTTAATTTATAGCTTAATGTTAAGTTTATTTTTATTTCACAGGTAAGTTTTTATTTATTTTAAGATAGTTATATTGTAATTTTAATTTAAAGTTAGGGGGGTGTTAGGTTTGGGGGTTAATAGTTTAATTTAGTGTTTTTTCCCAGAGATTTTTCATTCCGCATTTAAGGTGTTAGTTTTTTTTCTAACACTCTCTCCCCATTTGATGTCTATGGGGGAAAGCGTGCATGAGCACGTCAAATCAGCCCTTGGATTTTGTGCGGTATGGAGCTTAACGCCACCATATTGCACGCACAAGGAAGCTTTTCAGTAACTCGTAATGGCAGCGCTATGGAGAGTGAAATAACGCAACTTTTTTGGCGTTAGTTTCGCACCCTGTTTAGTGCAAAACTCGTAATCTAGTTGATTGTGTCCAGCTTTGGGTAGGCGGTTATCTACATAGTTCTAATGTTGATGGATTCTCTTAGCAAACGTTAGCACATCAGTCAGTATAGTTTAGTGTGTTTCCTAATGAGGAAACATGATACATTTTTCATACTCACGGAGGAATTCGCTCTAACGCTCTGTGACAATGCTATAATAACTTATATATTATGTCGTTTTAGAGACTGTGTGTGGAGTTGTATTTTTAGTCCTGCTCTGACATTAGACATGAGGATTAACATAAGAATTATTTAAGGTGACTTTAATTACAGATTTCTTAGTGGTTAGCAGTATTCTAAAGACAATAGTTTGAGAGCTTTTGGGAAGGTGAGGTTTATATAATGTGCAGTAATTCCCATTTACTAATCTTACAATTGTTTCTATATCTGCCACTACATTTACATAAAAAATAAATCTCTTTATACCACTAATTCAGTTCTTCTCAAATGAATATGCTGTCATTATCCTAGCTTCATTGTATACTTAATACTACTTAAAACCTATTAATAAATACTACAGAATTAATGCTATAACTATGGGTTCCATTTATTAAGCAGCAGATGCTGTTTCGGAGCCCTATCGTTTCAGGTCCGCCTGAAACGGAAGTAAGGAAGAAGCTGTTGTAAGACTGCTGCTCCTTAACTTGTCTGCCACCTTATAGGTGGCGGACTGAAATAGTCACGCTGCTCCTCTGCTCTGCTGTGGCCATTGCCATGGACACAGGCACTCCTCCTGTTGCTAGGGATATGGCAGTGTAACTGCAGCACGGTGATGACATCATCACCGCCCACCCTGTCTTCCCTATTTAAAGGCCTCAGTCTCTCTCACCTGTGCCCAAGTATAGGTGTTACTTGTTGTGCTCTTTGGTGCTGTATATCTGTATGTTGAATTACTGTATTGATTCACTGTTGGTGAACTCTGCCTGTTTTAAATACTCTGCTTGCCTTAACCCCTGAATTGCTGGACTGTTTAACTGTTGATGAACTCTGCCTGTTTGACTACGCTGCTTGCCTTAACCCCTGAATTGCTGGATTGCTTTACCGTTAATGAACGCTGCCTGTTTTGACTACACTGCTTGCCTTAACCTCTGCATTGCTGGATTACTTAACTGTTGATGAACTCTGCCTGTCTGACCATTCTATTAGTTTACCCTTGAAGTGTTATACTGCTGGATATCCTTTTGTTGCTGACTCCTGCCTGTTTTACTGTCCTTCTATTGGTTTACCCCTGAACTGCCATACTGCTGGATTACCTTCCTGTTGCTGCTCAGTACTGCCCTGTCTGCTTTGAGTACTGCTTACCTCATTTTACAAACTCTCTCTCTGCTCTGGGATATTTCCTATCATTCCACTTGACACCAGGATAAGAAAACTATTAGCCAAGTTTGGTATGATAGTGGAATATCCCACGAGCATTACAGAAATCATCCAGATCCAATCCGATGCTGTCGGCATTTAGCATTTAGCGAGGTCGAAATTTACTCAAAAATCAAAGGAGGGATGAAAGACAGTTTGCCCAAAGAAATGTAGGTTACTAAGAAAATAATAGTAATAACACTAACACTAATAGCCACTTATATTGGAAAAGTTACCATCCAAAAAGTCAAAAGATGGGTATTCCTTATGGACAATACCTTAGGGCAAGACGTAATTGCAGCACTATGGAAGATTTCGAGTCAGAAGCCAAAGAACTGAGAAAGAGGTTTAAAGAAAGAGGGTATCCAAACAGATGCCTCAAAAAAGCCTATCAACGTGCAAAAGCACTAGAGAGACCAACTCTATTACAAGAAAGGAAAATAAATGAAAGTGAGAATACCAATAAAATTAGAATGATTGGTAACTTTGATGAGAAGAATAACACAATTTGTAATATCTTCCAAAAACATTGGCACGTCTTGCATGATGACCCTGACTTGTCAGAAGTAATCACTGAGAAACCTAATATAACTAATAGGAGATCCCAGAACCTAAAGGATATCCTGACTAGGAGTCATTTCTCCCAAGTCAAACAAAGGACATGGCTTCAAGAAACCAAAGGCTTTTTCAAATGTGGCCGTTCTCAGGCGTGCAAAAATATGGCACCCATGAAAACCTTTGTACATCCCCAGACAGGAAAAAGTTATCAGATAAATGACTTCATGAACTGCAGAACAAAAAGAGTCATATATGTAGCGATATGCAAGTGCCCCCTAATCTATGTAGGTGAGACCTCCCGAGAATTACGCACCAGAGTACTGGAACACATGGGAGATATAAAGTGGAACCGTAATGTACCTGTAGCTAAACATATGAATACTGTACACAAGGATGATAAATATCAAATATACTTTTTTGCAATTGAACAGCTTAAATTGAGAGGAAGAAGGGGAGATATTAATAAACTACTTCTGCGAAAAGAATGCAGATGGATATATGAATTATGATCTGCATCCCCCAAAGGCCTTAATGAAGCAATTTCATTTAAAAGTTTTTTATAATATCTGTATTTTACCTCTGATAGTAATGAACAACTATCACAAACATTTGTTAGATTACAATATTATACGACCATGAGTCCCTTAGGAGGTTTCCAACCTTACTAACACAAAGTGAATAGATGACTGGTGACATTGGAAATATGAATAGTAGTTATAATCACTTTAAACTATGCACAAACTACAAAATACATAACAACACCAAAATTAGAACTGGAGTGATTTTATTAACATTGGATTGACATCAGGGAACAACAATAGAGAAATGAATTACCCAATTGACAAATGTTATTTTGGTATATGTCGTTGCTATGGTAATTGTATAATATACTGAGAGGTATGTTACAATAATAATGGCCATTCTAACTTTCAATTTTTAATTTTTAATTCTTAATTTCTACAGTTTAATGAACTTAAAGATGATGACACTATATATGTTTTAGCATGGTTTGAAAATGCTTGAATCACACATAGAAAGGATGAATAGATTTAATCGTGAAATGAACACATACATGCTTCTGAATAAACGTGAGGCACGTTGCAAGAATAATGGCTTTTTTAACCACTGATGTCTATGGTCAATATCTGTCTTCATAATGACTCCATAGATGCTGACAGTATTTATGTTTAAAATTCGGACCGAATATGTCCGTATTACACAAAGTAACAAATACTACATTTAATCCTGAATGAGTACATATATGCTTCTAATTATATGCGGACACTCATGTATCCTGAATAGAATGCCTGTTTACTATAATAGCCCTCTTTTTCGTCATGATGATAAGTGGACACAAATACCTACCTTATCGGGTGATCTGTTACTAGACCATTGATATTAAGATCGCCAGATAGATGCGGTTAACACTTCCGCATACAGACACTGTTTCCATGGTAACGAAACAGTATATTACACTGAGTGCACGGCTGGGCCGCCCCTATGCCCTGACGAAGTCACGCTTCAGTGACTAAACGCGTCGGTGGGAGTGTCCTAGAGGCGCTCCTTGTTGTTCATAGGAACCACGGCTTGTTACTTTAGTTCACACGATTGTCAATTATAGCGATTTACATTTCAAGTATAATCTTTAGTCCAGAGAGTACTGGCTCTATGTGTATAATGAGCGTTGTACATTGTGTGCAATACATAGAGATATTTTTTAATATCGGGTATAGATTGACTATGACTTTCGTTTGTAACTAATTATAATGATACATATTTAGTATACAGATAAATCATTGATAAACTTTTGTGTTACACAGTGACGATTGGTGACACACTGTATCTATTTATAAATGAATACAAGCCATATATAGTGAATTTTGAGCACATTGTGGAAATACAAGCATGCTGAATGACATGCAGATTCACTGAGTGATTTTTGGTATGAATGTGACGATAAGATACAGGGTATTTATTTAGCAATCGGCTGACTGGGTTCAATCCCAGCAGTATGCAGGCAGGAGGATGCCTTTGAGCGCATAGTCTGTGTGAATTGTGTGAACAAATCCCTGTACATTCTTCTGCTCATTCCACTCTGTCTCCTGTGTTTCAGTAACAGTGCCTCTAGGGCACACAGCCCTTTTAATGTTTTTAACTTTGCTGGATCATCCTGAAATGAATACTTAGGAGTGGATGGTGATTACCCACTTCTCAAATTTGATCCATTTTGATAATTTTGTTCGTTACAGTATATTTGTTAAATAAAGTGTTTTATTTTTAACCCCTCTTCTTATTAATTTACTAGTGCCTAATTCAGCACTTGGCTTTAATGCCAAAAATCCCTCAATTTTTCTAACATATTAATACTATCGCCTAGATTTAGAGTTCTGCGTTAGCCGTCAAAACCAGCGTTAGGGGGTCCTAACACTGGTTTTGTCCTACCGCTGGTATTTAGAGTCTTGTAGGTAAGGGTCTAACGCTCACTTTCCAGCTGCGACTTTTCCATACCGCAGATCCCCTTACGTCAATTGCGTATCCTATCTTTTCAATGGGATCTTTCTAATGCCGGTATTTAGAGTCTTGGCTGAAGTGAGCGTTAGAAATCTAACGACAAGACTCCAGCCGCAGAAAAAAGTCAGGAGTTAGGAGCTTTCTGGGCTAACGCCGGTTCATAAAGCTCCTAACTACTGTGCTCTAAAGTACACTAACACCCATAAACTACCTATGTACCCCTAAACCGAGGCCCCCCCACATCGCCGCCACTCTATTAAATTTTTTTAACCCCTAATCTGCCGACCGCACACCGCCTCTACCTACATTATCCCTATGTACCCCTAATCTGCTGCCCCTAACATCGCCGACCCCTACATAATATTTATTACCCCCTAATCTGCCCCCCCAACGTCGCCGCTACCTACCTACAATTATTAACCCCTAATCTGCCGACCGGACCTCACCGCTACTATAATAAATGTATTAACCCCTAATCCGCCTCACTCCCGCCTCGAAAACCCTATAATAAATAGTATTAACCCCTAATCTGCCCTCCCTTACATCGCCGACACCTAACTTCAAGTATTAACCCCTAATCTGCCGACCGGACCTCGCCGCTACTCTAATAAATGTATTAACCCCTAAAGCTAAGTCTAACCCTAACCCTAACACCCCCCTAAATTAAATATAATTTAAATCTAACGAAATAAAATAAATCTTATTAAATAAATTATTCCTATTTAAATCTAAATACTTACCTGTAAAATAAACCCTAATATAGCTACAATATAATTAATAATTATATTGTAGGTATTTTAGGATTAATATTTAT
This sequence comes from Bombina bombina, assembly GCF_027579735.1. Classification (NCBI taxonomy): domain Eukaryota; kingdom Metazoa; phylum Chordata; class Amphibia; order Anura; family Bombinatoridae; genus Bombina; species Bombina bombina. Next base: position 1,166,670,233 of record NC_069500.1, on the reverse strand, counting down.
TTTACAGGCAACTTTGTATTTATTTTAACTAGGTACAATAGCTATTAAATAGTTAATAACTATTTAATAGCTACCTAGTTAAAATAATTACAAAATTACCTGTAAAATAAATCCTAACCTAAGTTACAATTAAACCTAACACTACACTATCAATAAATAAATTAAATAAACTACCTACAATTATCTACAATTAAATCAACTAAACTAAATTACAAAAAACAAACAAACACTAAATTAAAAAAAACAAACAAACACTAAATTACAAAAAATAAAAAAAGATTACAAGAATTTTAAACTAATTACACCTACTCTAAGCCCCCTAAAAAAATAACAAAGCCCCCAAAAATAAAAAAAATGCCCTACCCTATTCTAAAATAAAAATTTAACAGCTCTTTTACCTTACCAGCCCTTAAAAGGGCCTTTTGCGGGGCATACCCCAAAGAAAACAGCTCTTTTGCATTTAAATAAACATACAATACCCCCCCCAACATTACAACCCACCACCCACATACCCCTAATCTAACCCAAACCCCCCTTAAAAAACCTAACACTAAGCCCCTGAAGATCTTCCTACCTTGTCTTCACCAAGCCGGATATCACCGATCCGTCCAGAAGAGGCTCCGAAGTCTTCATCCTATCCGGCAAGAAGAGGAGATCCGGACCGGCAAACATCTTCATCCAAGCGGCATCTTCTATCTTCTTCCATCCAGCGCGGAGCGGGACCATCTAGAAGCAGCCGACGCGGATCCATCCTCTTCTAACGACGTCCTAAGTCCGAATGAAGGTTCCTTTAAATGACGTCATCCAAGATGGCGTCCCTCGAATTCCGATTGGCTAATAGGATTCTATCAGCCAATCGGAATTAAGGTAGGAAAAATCTGATTGGCTGATTGAATCAGCCAATCAGATTCAAGTTCAATCCGATTGGCTGATCCAATCAGCCAATCAGATTGAGCTCGTATTCTATTGGCTGTTCCGATCCGCGTCGGCTGCTTTAAGATGGTCCCGCTTGGATGAAGATGTCGCTTGGATGAAGATGTTTGCCGGTCCGGATCTCCTCTTCTTGCTGGATAGGATGAAGACTTTGGAGCCTCTTCTGGACCTCTTCTTGCCGGATAGGATGAAGACTTCGGACCCTCTTCTGGACGGATCGGTGATACCCGGCTGGGTGAATACAAGGTAGGGAGTCTTCAGGGGCTTAGTGTTAGAATTTTTAAGGGGGGTTTGGGTTAGATTAGGGGTATGTGGGTGGTGGGTTGTAATGTTGGGGGGGGTATTGTATGTTTTTTTACAGGCAAAAGAGCTGTTTTCTTTGGGGCATGCCCCGCAAAAGGCCCTTTTAAGGGCTGGTAAGGTAAAAGAGCTGTTAAATTTTTATTTTAGAATAGGATAGGGCATTTTTTTATTTTGGGGGGCTTTGTTATTTTTTTAGGGGGCTTAGAGTAGGTGTAATTAGTTTAAAATTCTTGTAATCTTTTTTTATTTTTTGAAATTTAGTGTTTTTTTTTTTAATTTAGTGGGTTTTTTTTTGTAATTTAGTTTAGTTGATTTAATTGTAGATAATTGTAGGTAGTTTATTTAATTAATTTATTGATAGTGTAGTGTTAGGTTTAATTGTAACTTAGGTTAGGATTTATTTTACAGGTAATTTTGTAATTATTTTAACTAGGTAACTATTAAATAGTTATTAACTATTTAATAGCTATTGTACCTAGTTAAAATAAATACAAAGTTGCTTGTAAAATAAATATTAATCCTAAAATAGCTACAATATAATTATTATTTATATTGTAGCTATATTAGGGTTTATTTTACAGGTAAGTATTTAGCTTTAAATAGGATTAATTTATTTAATAAGAATTATTTTATTTAGTTAGAATAAAATTATATTTAACTTAGGGGGGTGTTAGTGTTAGGCTTAGACTTAGCTTTAGTGGTTAATACATTTATTAGAGTAGCGGTGAGGTCCGGTCGGCAGATTAGGGGTTAATAATTGTAGGTAGGTGGCGGCGACGTTGGGGGCGGCAGATTAGGGGTTAATAAATATAATATAGGGGTCGGCGGTGTTAGGGGCAGCAGATTAGGGGTACATAGGGATAACATAGGTTGCGGTGGTGTACGGAGCGGCAGATTAGGGGTTAAAAATAATATGCAGGGGTCAGCGATAGCGGGGGCGGTAGATTAGGGGTTAATAAGTGTAAGGTTAGGGGTGTTTAGACTCGGGGTACATGTTAGGGTGTTAGGTGCAGACTTAGGAAGTGTTTCCCCATAGGAAACAATGGGGCTGGGTTAGGACGCTGCTTTTTTGCAGGTGTTTTTTTTCAGCTCAAACTGCCCCATTGTTTCCTATGGGGGAATCGTGCACAAGCACGTTTTTGAAGCTGGCCGCGTCCATAAGCAACGCTGGTATTGAGAGTTGCAGTGGCGGTAAATATGCCTGTACGCTCCCTTTTTGGAGCCTAACGCATCCCTTCTGAGAACTCTAAATACCAGCGTTGTTTAAAAGGTGCGGGGGGAAAAAAACACGCGTAGCTAACGCACCCCTTTGGCCGCAGAACTCTAAATCTAGGCATATGAATAATACCAGGTTGTTGTGCAGAGGGGAAAATGCCTCCGCCCAGGAATTTTGCTTCTTATGTCTAAACATACACACTCATTAGAGTCACTGTTTTATGCCAATATTTCAAACAATCCATCCTCTCCTGCTGACCTTATTGCCACAGATATTATTATATTTGAGGCATTTTTTTTATCCCACCCAAGAAACATTTCTGTGGACACCTATGATTGACAAGGTTTTGATCTACAAAACAGGGGTATTATGTACAGCGCACATCAAGCAACAGAAATAACTGAGAACTGTTGGTTATGAATCTATGCAAAATGGTGCCAGAGCAAAGGAAAACTCAAGTGCTGGAGCTGAAGGAAGCCAGACTATGACTGGGGAAAAGCTGCTGTAACACAAACCATACTCAGCAACAAAAATAAGCAGAAAATAAAACATTTTCAAAGCAAGGCACGGATATGAAAACCCAAATAAAAAGTTCATTCTTAAAGATCAGGCTTGTTATTGCAGATGCCTTTTTCTACAATAAGCACTTGGATTGTATTGTATTGGACTGTAATAGATAACAAAGTAAAAACTTTTATGTAATAATTCTACATTTGTTTAACACACTGGGCCAGATTACAAGTGATGTGCTAATAATAGCCGGGGACACGATACGCAATATCGATGGACCATGCTAATATTAGCAGGCAACTTGATAATGCAAGTCCATGGTAAAGCATGTTAACCAGAGAAGGGTTAGCGATGGCCGACTTTGCTCAAGCACAACCAATACTTAAAGGTTAAAAAAAAGTTGCACAAAACACAACACACATATATACACTTTTTAATAAAAAAAAATACAATTTAAATATTAATAAAAATGTTTTGAAAGGGATATGGTATATGGCAAGGTATTTGACTAAAATGGGCTCCATTGTTTGTATATATCCATATAAATGTGTGTGTATGTATGTATGTATGTTTATTTATATGTTTATATGTATTAATATGTATATGCACACATACATAGATAAATACACATATAAACACATGAGCATGTCAAATCAGCCCTTGGATTTTGTGCGGTATGGAGCTTAACGCCACCATATTGCACGCACAAGGAAGCTTTTCAGTAACTCGTAATGGCAGCGCTATGGAGAGTGAAATAACGCAACTTTTTTGGCGTTAGTGTCGCACCCTGTTTAGTGCAAAACTCGTAATCTAGTTGATTGTGTCCAGCTTCGGGTAGGCGGTTATCTACATAGTTCTAATGTTGATGGATTCTCTTAGCAAACGTTAGCACATCAGTCAGTATAGTTTAGTGTGTTTCCTAATGAGGAATCATGATACATTTTTCATACTCACGGAGGAATTCGCTCTAACGCTCTGTGACAAACTCTCTCTCTGCTCTGGGATATTTCCTATCTTAAAACCGCTGCTTCTTAACTTATGTTAAATCGGCCCCTTTGTCTTTGTTTTACACGCACTAGCACTACTCGCACTAATGCGGCTGTGATAATTTTATTCTTTGAGCGCAGTTAACAGGCAAGCGGAAATTTTTTTTAGCATGCAATCTGGCCCATAATATTTTATATTTGTAAAAATTGTGAAATTGCTCTTTCTTATGTTTTAGTTATATACATCTGTTGCTGCATGGTGTGCTGATGAAATATTGGTGCCATAAAACAAATAGATATGAGATATATGTTTCTGTTTGCCTCTAGCTTTTCTCTTTTTTCTCAATTGCTTTATAACATTTTTAAAGTAAATTTTTGTGTGTTTTTAAAAAAATGAATATCCCGTTGTAAATGTATATTCTTTACTATTAAGAGTACTGTTAAATGTATGAAAGAACCACACATGCATTGTAAATGGTTTAGGTATTTTGTGTATATTCTAAATACACCTTATGGAGCTATGAAAAGTGCAAAACCGTATTGTTTCCTGAAACAATCTATTCTTCTGGTGAAGTGAGACATATGTGACAGCCTACATACTTTATTTATAAGGGATGTGCAGGGGAAACATTTTGTAATGAATATTTGAGGAAATTCATTTCCTAGAATATTTGTTCCCTGCACTATTCATGTAAATGTTTCAAAGCTACAGGTGAAAAGTTCCCCTGCAGCTACATTCTTACCTTAACACGCTCTGGAGCGTGCGCTAACCCGATCCTCTTCTTGCCAGAGCCCTGGCAGCTAACAGGAGTCTTAGCAGTTTGGGTCCCAGGATTAGTGTAGGTCCTGGGTTCCATGCACGTTATGGGGCTGATTTACTATGCAGCATATGCAACAAGAGTTAAGAAGCAGCGGTCCTAAGACCGCTGCTCCTTAACTCATCCGCCACCTCTGAGGTGGTGGACAAAAATCATCCCGATCGGATACGATTGGGATGATTGACACCCCCTGCTAGTGGCCAATTGGCCGCGAATGTGCAGGGGGCAGAATTGCACAATCATTTCACTAGAAATGCTTGTGCAATGATAAATGGTGACAGCGGATCATGTCCGCCTGATCATTCATAAATCGGCCCCTAAGCCTCCTGTTAGCACAGCAAGGAACCTGGCAAGACGATGATCAGGTTAATGTGCTCTCCAGAGGGCATTAAGGTAAGTATAAAGCAATACAAAATTAGTTTAAAGGAAACAAATAAATACTGATGCAGGGGGCGGCATTGCACAAGCAGTTCTGGTGAACTGCTTGTGCAATGTTAAATGCCGACAGCATTCAGCGTATCATGTCGAACAGACATTGATAAATCGGCCAAATAGACATATATATAAGTGCATTGGAGCCCTTTGCAGTCAAGTAGCAGAAAACATGTAAAATCATATTTATGCAATATTCATATTTTATAAAGTGTTATAGTGTATACTGTAAATATTTCACATTCCAATGTTCTTCACATAGGGGAATATGTTCTAAGTATATTTAAATAGGTATTCCTGTATATATATATATATATATATATATATATATATATATATATATATATATATATATATATATATATATATATATAGGCAGGGCTCGAAATTTCCACCAGCCCACTAGCCATTGGCAAGTTTTGGCAAGTGGAAATTTACCAGTGACAAGTGAAAGTTGGTGAGTGAATGTCTACATATCCTTGCCATGAAAGGGCAAGGATATGTTATTCCTCTAGGGCTATAGGGACCCTATTCGTGCTTAGACTGTTACTTCTGAGAGGGTAAACAGGGGCATAGAGAGATTGGAGAGGAAAACTTAAAGTGGAGAAAAAGATAGCGTTAAAGAGTGGAAAAAAATGAGTGAAGAGATATGAGAAGATAGAGAAGGAGTGTAAAGAGAAGATATAGCCTGAGAGAGAAGGGAGGGGGTAAAAAGAGAGATTAAAGAGAGGAGGGAGTGGAGAAAGACAGATGAGATGATAGTTATAAAACAATTTTCTAGGTCTGCTATGACCTCACATTAATGTCAACAGTCACGGTTTTCTCTCAGTTCAACAACTTCCTTTTCTATCCAACTGTTGTCTTCCCCAGAGCCCTGGTTGATGTTTCTAACTGCTATGCACTTAATTTTTGTGAATTTATTACTGTATGTAGCATTATTTATTTTATAGTATAAACAAAAACAATATTAAAAATGACTGCACAATAAGGTGTTTCACATTGGCTAAACATATGCAAAGGGGGGGGGGGGGGGGTTAGTGGGTGGGATAATGGGTGGGATCAAAATTAGCGATTATCATTTTGGGCTGGCTAGTAGGTAAGGGCTTAATATTTGAGCCCTGAAATAGGTATAGATATATATTTTACCATAAAAACACTATATATATATATATATATATATATATATCTATATAGTGTTTTTATAGTAAAATATATATCTATACCTATTTCAGGGCTCAAATATATATATATATAATAAAGCAAGATAGCGTCAGCACTTCTTCATACAAAATTCCACTTTATTGAGGCTTCAGACAAAGTTAAAAACAGCGACGTTTCGAGTCAACACAGACCCTTAGTCATGCAATGGATTATGGGAAAAAATCACCTTCTTTTATAACACCTGTGTATCAATTAACTTGATTTACCTGCATACATTCAAATTACCATTTTGGATTTTTGACCCCTAACAGGTCAGAATGGTCAGTAAGTAATCTTTGTACCTAAATCACAGTTTTTCATTATATAATAAAAAGTTCCTATCTAGTGATTATAACCCAAGACTATATTTCAACACATATTATTAAAAACATTTCATACAAAATTACAAGATTACTATACATTAATACTTATAAAAACAAATGAAGATCATAGTCTTTGTTTAGACCATTCGTCTAAGTGTTTTTAGATGCTGTATCCACCATACCTCTCTTTTCTTTAACAGTAACTCTCTGTTACCCCCTCTTCTTTGTTTTGGTATGTGGTCAATTACTTAGAATCGTAACTGGCTGACTGTATGTCCAGCATTGATAAAATGGGATGATACGGGCAGTGTCATGTCCTTACATCTAATGGAAGACTTATGGGCACTTATCCTATCTTTGATGGGGTTAATGGTCTCTCCCATATAGCCCCGCCCACATGGACACTTAAGGATATACACCACATGGTCAGTGTTGCATGTATATAAGCCTTTAATATCACGTTTTTTATTGTCATTTATCTGTGCTATGTATTTCCCCTTAATCATGGAATTACATTGGGCACATTTGAGACAGGGGTATGATCCTTTATTAGCTGTTGTAAGGTAATTTATAGTATCTTTCTTACTAGTGCCCACATCTGATTTTACCACTAGGTCTCTAATATTTTTGACCCTCTTAAAGGAATTAATTGGTGGTTTACTAAATTCCTCAATATGTGGATTTGTTTTATTCAGTATATACCAATGTTTTTTTAACAATTCTTGTGATGTCATTGCTGAATTGATTATATACTGAAGAAAAGATAAGTTGTTTTTTATCAATCTGATTTTTATTTTTACTCTTATTTGATATTAGATCATGAGTTTCTCTAGTTTTCAATTTAACTGTTTGTTCACTAGTGGTTATGACAGCTTGAGGGTAACCTCTATCAGTAAATTTTTTTCCCATTTGTTTCAGTCTTACTTCTTGCAGATCTTTCTCTTTTACATTGCGCATCGTTCTAAGGAACTGGCTCTTAGGGATAGCGTTAAATACCCTATCTGGATGGTAACTGTCAAAGTGAAGTAATGTTTTACGGTCTGTTGGTTTGCAGTATAGGTCTGTTACTAAATGGTCATCTTTTTTATATACCAAGGTGTCAAGATAACTTACTTTCGCTCGTGAGTAACTAATAGTAAATTGCAGACTTGTTGTATAATTGTTTAATTCCTCCACAAAGTTCTCAAGGGTCTCCAATGTGTCCCCCCATACGCCAAATATATAATCTATATAACATAGCCATATCTTGCAGTGGCTTTGATATTTATTGCTAAGATAGACATATCTGTTTTCAAATTGACTTACGAATATATTGGTGTATGAGGGGGCCACATTGGAGCCCATGGTGGTTCCTTTGGATATAATATGTGTCTTGGAACAAAAAATAGTTAAGATGTAGTATTATATTCAGCATATCTTCTATGAAGTCACATTGAGCATTAGTATATACCTGATCTTTTTTGATAAGATCCAATACAGATTGTACTCCTGATTCATGTGGGATTGAAGTATATAGACTCACTATATCTAGTGTGAATAATATATCATTTTCACTCACTCTTACTTCATCTATTCTAGTTAGAAAGTCCCCTGTGTCTTTTAGAAAAGATTTCTGGCCTGCCGCTATGGGATTCAAAATTTTATCTAGAAAAATTGCTATATTAGCAAAAACTGATTCCGTACTCGCCACTATGGGTCTACCCGGTGGCTCCTTTAGGTTTTTGTGGATTTTCGGAGTTGTATAAAATACAGGTGTGATGGGGTCTATTTTTATGAGAAATGTGGCTAAATTCTTAGTAATGACTTTATTCACCAAAGCCTTGTCAATTACTGCCGCTATTTCTTTTTTGATATCAGGTAAAGGATCATGGTCTAATATTAAATATATTCCACCATCTGATAGTTGAGACAAAATTTCCTGTATATAATATTCCTACCGCACCACTACCGCACCACCCTTATCTGCATTTTTGATCTCAATTAAATTATTATTAGATACATTTTTCAAAGCTTTACGTTCTGCTGTGGTGACATTAGAGCTCATTCCATGTTTAGATGTTGTATATAATTTATGAATATCCTCTTGAACTATCTTAATATATGTTTCTACTCCAGAGTTGGAAGTACTGGGCACATACTTAAATTTGTTTGTCAGTCCTAATGGTCTGGTGTCAAATATCTCTCTCTCGTTCACTGTATTACTAAATACTTTATCCTTATCAGTATCTACAATATTACCAAAGTATGCTTTCAGCCTTAGGTTTCTAAAAAAGCGATATAGATCCTTCTCTATGGTAAATTGATTAGCATATACAGTTGGACAAAAAGATAACCCTTTATTTAGAACACTTAGTTCATCTTTAGTGAGTTCATATTTGGAAATAATAATAACTAATGTCTCTGCCGGGACTGGCGTCTCGCATTGATTAGTGTCGTTACATATCGTATCATTTGATATTATACTATGTACATTACCACTTTTACCACTCCCGGCAGTTTGCTGCGATACATCGAAAGTCCCATTTATTTCTTGCGGCCCCTCGGAAATCGCCTGTTCCTCAGCCTGTTGGATTGTCAGTGTTGCATGTATATAAGCCTTTAATATCACAGATAAATGACAATAAAAAACGTGATATTAAAGGCTTATATACATGCAACACTGACCATGTGGTGTATATCCTTAAGTGTCCATGTGGGCGGGGCTATGTGGGAGAGACCATTAACTCTATCAAAGATAGGATAAGTGCCCATAAGTCTTCCATTAGATGTAAGGACATGATACTGCCCGTATCATCCCATTTTATCAATGCTGGACATACAGTCAGCCAGTTACGATTCCAAGTAATTGACCACATACCAAAACAAAGAAGAGGGGGTAACAGAGAGTTACTGTTAAAGAAAAGAGAGGTATGGTGGATACAGCATCTAAAAACACTTAGTCCGAATGGTCTAAACAAAGACTATGATCTTCATTTGTTTTTATAAGTATTAATGTATAGTAATCTTGTAATTTTGTATGAAATGTTTTTAATAATATGTGTTGAAATATAGTCTTGGGTTATAATCACTAGATAGGAACTTTTTATTATATAATGAAAAACTGTGATTTAGGTACAAAGATTACTTACTGACCATTCTGACCTGTTAGGTGTCAAAAATTCAAAATGGTAATTTGAATGTATGCAGGTAAATCAAGTTAATTGATACACAGGTGTTATAAAAGAAGGTGATTTTTTCCCATAATCCATTGCATGACTAAGGGTCTGTGTTGACTCGAAACATCGCTGTTTTTAACTTTGTCTGAAGCCTCAATAAAGTGGAATTTTGTATGAAGAAGTGCTGACGCTATCTTGCTTTATTATATTCATATATGTGGGCTGGCAGACCCCACTCAGCGGACGTGCACTACTATAATCCTGAAAAAGGTTGTTGAAAAAATGCTGAAAAAATAGCATTAAGAAAGGTGCTGGACTTACCTGTTAAAGTTGTGTCTACACTTTCCTGCTACAAGTTACGTGCACCTGGGAACAGAATGGAGGTAACAGATGAAGATACGGATGTTTTTTCATATTCGGACTTTAGCCAGAGGTCCAAGAGACTTTTTGAAAGGTATATCAAATGCCAACATTGTTAAAGTGTGGGAAAAGGCAAGGAAAAAGCTTTTGTCATATGAACTACACAGTGTCACCCTTGCGGAATATTTCCGTGTAAGACGAATCCCAAGGGGCTTAAGAATAAAGCTGAGACCGACAATTATGACCAATAATGATAAATATAAAAAAAGATTTGAATGTATACTGAACAAGTGTTCATTCGACATCATTGTTTGGACAGTGGAATGCCTGCAGGAAGAAATCGAGATACAAAAAACAGTGGTATCTGAAAGTGAAAACAAAGTAAATACTCACTTCTCTGCTGATGATTTGCTGAAAACAAAGAAAGAGATAGACAAGATCCTTGACGACTACCAGAAGGAGTTAAAAGATATCAAGAGAAACAAGTTTAATCGAGACGACGAGGATTACAAAGCAAATCACGTGTACCGCTGGACCAATGAGGAAGAGGTCCATGACGTCGGAAGGAGGCGACCAGGAAGAGGACGCGGAACATGGTGAGGAATGAGACACGCGATGGAAAAGACAATGACAGCTACTGATTCATCCTCATCGGAGGATTTTTTATACATGGGCACAGATACCGATACCGGAGGGGAGGACGGAAACACAAGAGTTGGAAACTCCGACCCCCGACAATCCAACAGGCTGAGGAACAGGCGATTTCCGAGGGGTCGCAAGAAATAAATGGGACTTTCGATGTATCGCAGCAAACTGCCGGGAGTGGTAAAAGTGGTAATGTACATAGTATAATATCAAATGATACGATATGTAACGACACTAATCAATGCGAGACGCCAGTCCCGGCAGAGACATTAGTTATTAACATTTCCAAATATGAACTCACTAAAGATTAACTAAGTGTTCTAAATAAAGGGTTATCTTTTTGTCCAACTGTATATGCTAATCAATTTACCATAGAGAAGGATCTATATCGCTTTTTTAGAAACCTAAGGCTGAAAGCATACTTTGGTAATATTGTAGATACTGATAAGGATAAAGTATTTAGTAATACAGTGAACGAGAGAGAGATATTTGACACCAGACCATTAGGACTGACAAACAAATCTAAGTATGTACCCAGTACTTCCAACTCTGGAGTAGAAACATATATTAAGTTAGTTCAAGAGGATATTCATAAATTATATACAACATCTAAACATGGAATGAGCTCTAATGTCACCACAGCAGAACGTAAAGCTTTGAAAAATTTATCTAATAATAATTTAATTGAGATCAAAAATGCAGATAAGGGTGGTGCGGTAGTGGTGCTTGACAAGGAATATTATATACAGGAAATTTTGTCTCAACTATCAGATGGTGGAATATATTTAATATTAGACCATGATCCTATACAACTCCGAAAATCCACAAAAACCTAAAGGAGCCACCGGGTAGACCCATAGTGGCGAGTACGGAATCAGTTTTTGCTAATATAGCAATTTTTCTAGATAAAATTTTGAATCCCATAGCGGCAGGCCAGAAATCTTTTCTAAAAGACACAGGGGACTTTCTAACTAGAATAGATGAAGTAAGAGTGAGTGAAAATGATATATTATTCACACTAGATATAGTGAGTCTATATACTTCAATCCCACATGAATCAGGAGTACACTCTGTATTGGATCTTATCAAAAAAGATCAGGTATATACTAATGCTCAATGTGACTTCATAGAAGATATGCTGAATATAATACTACATCTTAACTATTTTTTGTTCCAAGACACATATTATATCCAAAGGAAGGGAACCGCCATGGGCTCCAATGTGGCCCCCTCATACGCCAATATATTCTTAAGTCAATTTGAAAACAGATATGTCTATCTTAGCAATAAATATCAAAGCCACTGCAAGATATGGCTACATTATATAGATGACATATTTGGCGTATGGGGGGACACATTGGAGACCCTTGAGAACTTTGTGGAGGAATTAAACAATTGTACAACAAGTCTGCAATTTACTATTAGTTACTCACGAGCGAAAGTAAGTTATCTTGACACCTTGGTATATAAAAAAGATGACCATTTAGTAACAGACCTATACTGCAAACCAACAGACCGTAATACATTACTTCACTTTGACAGTTACCATCCAGATAGGGTATTTAACGCTATCCCTAAGAGCCAGTTCCTTAGAACGATGCGCAATGTAAAAGAGAAAGATCTGCAAGAAGTAAGACTGAAACAAATGGGAAAAAATTTTACTGATAGAGGTTACCCTCAAGCTGTCATAACCACTAGTGAACAAACAGTTAAATTGAAAACTAGAGAAACTCATGATCTAATATCAAATAAGAGTAAAAATAAAAATCTTATCTTTTCTTCAGTATATAATCAATTCAGCAATGACATCACAAGAATTGTTAAAAAACATTGGTATATACTGAATAAAACGAATCCACATATTGAGGAATTTAGTAAACCACCAATTAATTCCTTTAAGAGGGTCAAAAATATTAGAGACCTAGTGGTAAAATCAGATGTGGGCACTAGTAAGAAAGATACTATAAATTACCTTACAACAGCTAATAAAGGATCATACCCCTGTCTCAACTGTGCCCAATGTAATTCCATGATTAAGGGGAAATACATAGCACAGATAAATGACAATAAAAAACGTGATATTAAAGGCTTATATACATGCAACACTGACCATGTGGTGTATATCCTTAAGTGTCCATGTGGGCGGGGCTATGTGGGAGAGACCATTAACCCCATCAAAGATAGGATAAGTGCCCATAAGTCTTCCATTAGATGTAAGGACATGACACTGCCCGTATCATCCCATTTTATCAATGCTGGACATACAGTCAGCCAGTTACGATTCCAAGTAATTGACCACATACCAAAACAAAGAAGAGGGGGTAACAGAGAGTTACTGTTAAAGAAAAGAGAGGTATGGTGGATACAGCATCTAAAAACACTTAGGCCTAGATTTGGAGTTCGGCGGTAAAAGGGCTGTTAACGCTCCGCGGGCTTTTTTCTGGCCGCACCATAAATTTAACTCTGGTATCGAGAGTTAAAACAAATGCTGCGTTAGGCTCCAAAAAAGGAGCGTAGGGCATTTTTACCGCAAATGCAACTCTCGATACCAGAGTTGCTTACGGACGCGGCCAGCCTCAAAAACGTGCTCGTGCACGATTCTCCCATAGGAAACAATGGGACTGTTTGAGCTGAAAAAAAACCTAACACCTGCAAAAAAGCAGCGTTCAGCTCCTAACGCAGCCCCATTGTTTCCTATGGGGAAACACTTCCTACGTCTGCACCTAACACCCTAACATGTACCCCGAGTCTAAACACCCCTAACCTTACACTTATTAACCCCTAATCTGCCGCCCCCGCTATCGCTGACCCCTGCATTACAGTTTTAACCCCTAATCTTCCGCTCCGTAAACCGCCGCAACCTACGTTATCCCTATGTACCCCTAATCTGCTGCCCTAACATCGCCGACCCCTATGTTATATTTATTAACCCCTAATCTGCCCCCCACAACGTCGCCGACACCTGCCTACACTTATTAACCCCTAATCTGCCGAGCGGACCTGAGCGCTACTATAATAAAGTTATTAACCCCTAATCCGCCTCACTAACCCTATCATAAATAGTATTAACCCCTAATCTGCCCTCCCTAACATCGCCGACACCTACCTTCAATTATTAACCCCTAATCTTCCGATCGGAGCTCACCGCTATTCTAATAAATGTATTAACCCCTAAAGCTAAGTCTAACCCTAACACTAACACCCCCCTAACTTAAATATAATTTACATATAACGAAATAAATTAACTCTTATTAAATAAATTAATCCTATTTAAAGCTAAATACTTACCTGTAAAATAAATCCTAATATAGCTACAATATAAATTATAATTATATTTTAGCTATTTTAGGATTAATATTTATTTTACAGGCAACTTGGTATTTATTTTAACCAGGTACAATAGCTATTAAATAGTTAATACCTATTTAATAGTTACCTAGTTAAAATAAATACAAAATTACCTGTAAAATAAATCCTAACCTAAGATATAATTAAACCTAACACTACCCTATCAATAAAATAATTAAATAAACTACCTACAATTACCTACAATTAACCTAACACTACACTATCAATAAATAAATTAAATACAATTGCTACAAATAAATACAATTAAATAAACTAGCTAAAGTACAAAAAATAAAAAAGAACTAAGTTACAGAAAATAAAAAAATATTTACAAACATAAGAAAAATATTACAACAATTTTAAACTAATTACACCTACTCTAAGCCCCCTAATAAAATAACAAAGCCCCCCAAAATAAATAATTCCCTACCCTATTCTAAATTTAAAAAGTTACAAGCTCTTTTACCTTACCAGCCCTGAACAGGGCCCTTTGCGGGGCATGCCCCAAGAAGTTCAGCTCTTTTGCCTGTAAAAGAAAACATACAATACCCCCCCCCCAACATTACAACCCACCACCCACATACCCCTAATCTAACCCAAACCACCCTTAAATAAACCTAACACTAAGCCCCTGAAGATCTTCCTACCTTGTCTTCACCATACCAGGTTCACCGATCCGTCCTGGCTCCGATATCTTCATCCAACCCAAGCGGGGGCTAGACATCCACTGAAGAAGTCCAGAAGAGGGTCCAAAGTCTTCCTCCTATCCGGCAAGAAGAGGACATCCGGACCGGCAAACATCTTCTCCAAGCGGCATCTTCTATCTTCTTCCATCCGGTGCGGAGCGGGTCCATCTTGAAGCAGGCGACGCGGATCCATCCTCTTCTTCCGATGTCTCCCGACGAATGACGGTTCCTTTAAGGGACGTCATCCAAGATGGCGTCCCTCGAATTCCGATTGGCTGATAGGATTCTATCAGCCAATCGGAATTAAGGTAGGAATTTTCTGATTGGCTGATGGAATCAGCCAATCAGAATCAAGTTCAATCCGATTGGCTGATCCAATCAGCCAATCAGATTGAGCTCGCATTCTATTGGCTGTTCCGATCAGCCAATAGAATGCGAGCTCAATCTGATTGGCTGATTGGATCGGCCAATCGGATTGAACTAAATTCTGATTGGCTGATTCCATCAGCCAATCAGAAAATTCCTACCTTAATTCCGATTGGCTGATAGAATCCTATCAGCCAATCGGAATTCGAGGGACGCCATCTTGGATGACGTCCCTTAAAGGAACCGTCATTCGGCGGGAGACATCGGAAGAAGAGGATGGATCCGCGTCGCCTGCTTCAAGATGGACCCGCTCCGCACCGGATGGAAGAAGATAGAAGATGCCGCTTGGAGAAGATGTTTGCCGGTCCGGATGTCCTCTTCTTGCCGGATAGGAGGAAGACTTTGGACCCTCTTCTGGACTTCTTCAGTGGATGTCTAGCCCCCGCTTGGGTTGGATGAAGATATCGGAGCCAGGACGGATCGGTGAACCTGGTATGGTGAAGACAAGGTAGGAAGATCTTCAGGGGCTTAGTGTTAGGTTTATTTAAGGGTGGTTTGGGTTAGATTAGGGGTATGTGGGTGGTGGGTTGTAATGTTGGGGGGGGGGTATTGTATGTTTTCTTTTACAGGCAAAAGAGCTGAACTTCTTGGGGCATGCCCCGCAAAGGGCCCTGTTCAGGGCTGGTAAGGTAAAAGAGCTTGTAACTTTTTAAATTTAGAATAGGGTAGGGAATTATTTATTTTGGGGGGCTTTGTTATTTTATTAGGGGGCTTAGAGTAGGTGTAATTAGTTTAAAATTGTTGTAATATTTTTCTTATGTTTGTAAATATTTTTTTATTTTCTGTAACTTAGTTCTTTTTTATTTTTTGTACTTTAGCTAGTTTATTTAATTGTATTTATTTGTAGCAATTGTGTTTATTTAATTTATTGATAGTGTAGTGTTAGGTTAATTGTAGGTAATTGTAGGTAGTTTATTTAATTATTTTATTGATAGGGTAGTGTTAGGTTTAATTATATCTTAGGTTAGGATTTATTTTACAGGTAAATTTGTTATTATTTTAACTAGGTAGCTATTAAATAGTTCTTAACTATTTAATAGCTATTGTACCTAGTTAAAATAATTACAAAGTTGCCTGTAAAATAAATATTAATCCTAAAATAGCTACAATGTAATTATAATTTATATTGTAGCTATATTAGGATTTATTTTACAGGTAAGTATTTAGCTTTAAATAGGATTAATTTATTTAATAAGAGTTAATTTATTTCGTTAGATTAAAATTATATTTAAGTTAGGGGGGTGTTAGTGTTAGGGTTAGACTTAGCTTTAGGGGTTAATACATTTATTATAGTAGCGGTGAGCTCCGATCGGAAGATTAGGGGTTAATAATTGAAGTTAGGTGTCGGCGATGTTAGGGAGGGCAGATTAGGGGTTAATACTATTTATGATAGGGTTAGTGAGGCGGGTTAGGGGTTAATAACTTTATTATAGTAGCGGTGCGGTCCGCTCGGCAGATTAGGGGTTAATAAGTGTAGGCAGGTGTCGGCGACGTTGAGGGGGGCAGATTAGGGGATAATAAATATAATATAGGGGTCGGCGGTGTTAGGGGCAGCAGATTAGGGGTACATAGGGATAACGTAGGTGGCGGCGCTTTGCGGTCGGAAGATTATGGGTTAATTATTTTAAGTAGCTGGCGGCGATGTTGTGGGGGGCAGATTAGGGGTTAATAAATGTAATATAGGGGTCGGCGGGGTTAGGGGCAGCAGATTAGGGGTACATAAATATAACGTAGGTGGCGGTCGGAAGATTAGGGGTTAAAATTTTTAATCGAGTGGCGGCGATGTGGGGGGACCTCGGTTTAGGGGTACATAGGTAGTTTATGGGTGTTAGTGTACTTTAGGGTACAGTAGTTAAGAGCTTTATAAACCGGCGTTAGCCAGAAAGCTCTTAACTCCTGCTATTTTCAGGCGGCTGGAATCTTGTCGTTAGAGCTCTAACGCTCACTGCAGAAACGACTCTAAATACCGGCGTTAGAAAGATCCCATTGAAAAGATAGGCTACGCAAATGGCGTAGGGGGATCTGCGGTATGGAAAAGTCGCGGCTGTAAAGTGAGCGTTAGACCCTTTAATCACTGACTCCAAATACCAGCGGGCGGCCAAAACCAGCGTTAGGAGCCTCTAACGCTGGTTTTGACGGCTACCGCCGAACTCTAAATCTAGGCCTGAGTCTGAATGGTCTAAACAAAGACTATGATCTTCATTTGTTTTTATAAGTATTAATGTATAGTAATCTTGTAATTTTGTATGAAATGTTTTTAATAATATGTGTTGAAATATAGTCTTGGGTTATAATCACTAGATAGGAACTTTTTATTATATAATGAAAAACTGTGATTTAGGTACAAAGATTACTTACTGACCATTCTGACCTGTTAGGAGTCAAAAATCCAAAATGGTAATTTGAATGTATGCAGGTAAATCAAGTTAATTGATACACAGGTGTTATAAAAGAAGGTGATTTTTTCCCATAATCCATTGCATGACTAAGGGTCTGTGTTGACTCGAAACGTCGCTGTTTTTAACTTTGTCTGAAGCCTCAATAAAGTGGAATTTTGTATGAAGAAGTGCTGACGCTATCTTGCTTTATTATATTCATATATGTGGGCTGGCAGACCCCACTCAGCGGACATGCACTACTATAATCCTGAAAAAGGTTGTTGAAAAAATGCTGAAAAAATAGCATTAAGAAAGGTGCTGGACTTACCTGTTAAAGTTGTGTATATATATATATATATATATATATATATATATATATATATATATATATTTAAGAATAAATAGACCATATGCTATGTGAAGAACATCTGAATGTGAAATATTAATATTTCATGTCTGGTTAGTGCACTTGAGAAAACATGATCGGGTTTGCGCAACTTTAGTCTATGGGGGAATATGTTAACGGGGTCGCAATATTATCAGTTAAGCTTTTTTGCGCATGTTGTGTTAGTTCTTGTGCGCAAACTTTTTACTTTCTACTTGTAATACGTGCGCTAACCAACGCGTGCAAAAAAGCTTACTTCTAGCTGAGTTAATGCCGTAGCTGGATCGTTAAATAGTGCTCCACTTGTAATCTAGCTCAATGTGAGAATATACCATTTATTGTAGAGGATTGTACTTTTACTAGTATGATTAATTTTCTACAAGATTCCATGCTGCTTTTTTTGCTCATTGATAAGGTGAACTCAGTTTAGTTTTTCAGAATCTGTCCTACATCAAATAAACATATGTTTTGATTTGATAGGACTACAAATAATACAGATTTTTGGAGGAATTTTAAATGTGCAATTTTGTATGAACATTAAAAAATAAAGATCAAATAGGGACCTTTATATGAATGTGCACACAGATGGCATTTAAGTAACTTCAGAACTGCTTCAAAACTCCCCACCCAAGTTATAAATTAGTTTGACAAGGTGGAAATCCAGACCATGCTGGGTGTGGCAGAAAATGATGAAAAATTGCAGCGTTTGCTAGAAAATTGTCAATGTTTCCCAAATGTTCTAATAATACTAATTGGTTAAAAACTTCAATATGTTAAATGAAAAGATTTAATTTTGTGCTGATTTGTTTTGTTTAAATATTTTTGATTCCATGGGGAATTAATTATTTCTTTATGGATTAGATGTTCCTAGAATATATATCAGATTTAATAATGCACAATAAATTATAGTTCTTTGAAATATTTATAGATGTTAGAAAACAATAATAAGCGAACACATGAACAAATGTGAGTCTGACTTGATTTTAATTACATACTACCTTGTAATATTTAAAAACATCACTAGATGGCAGAATTGCAAAACAGAAAACAATAGAAAAATGTTGACTATAAACGTGCCAGTATTTCATGATGTGCATAGTTCATTGTTGTTTCTAGTATTTGCATGCAGGGTTGCCAACTTTTTTTAAAAAACAAAATAAGGTAGATTAAGGAACTGACAAATTTTTGTAGGAAATTGACAAATTATACAGCAGTTACTGACGCACCTTATTTTACAATTTGATAAACTTTGGTACAGCAAAACTCTTCATACAAATCATCTTCAAATCTATGGGGCCTATCTATCAAGCTACGGATAGAGCTTGAGGCCCCGTGTTTCTGGTGAGCCTGCAGGCTCGCCAGAAACACCAGTTATGAAGCAGCGGTCTAAAGACGCTCCATAACCTGTCCGCCTGCTCTGAGCAGGCAGACAGATATTGCCGCAATTCAACCCGATCGAGTACGATCGGGTTGATTTACACCCCTCTGCTGGCGACCGATTGGCCGCGATTCTGTAGGGGGCGGCGCACTGTCGGATCAGGTCCGCCAGACTTTGATAAATAGAGGCCTAGTTCTCATTTAAGGCACAGTGGAAGGAAAGACTGCCAGATACATCAATATTATTAAAGGGATATGAAACTGCAAAATTTTCTTTTTTAAATCATAAAGAATATACAATTTAATAAAGTTTCCAATTTACATTCTAGTGCAAAAAGTTTATTCTCTAAGTCAAAGGAAAAATTGTTGTACTACCTACACTCCAATCCTGCGTGTTGAAGGAACAGTCTAGTCAAAAATAAACTTTTATGATTCAGACAGGGCATGCAATTTTCCAATTTACATTTATCATCCATTTTGCTTTGTTCTCTTGGTATTCTTAGTTGAAAGCTAAACGTAAGTAGGCTCATATGCTAATTTCTTATCCCTTGAAGGCCACCTCTTATCTGAATGCATTTTGACATTTTTCACAGCTAGAGGGCGTTAGTTCATGTGTGCCATATAGATAACATTGTGCTTACGCTCATGAAGTTACCTAGAAGTCAGCACTGACTGGCTAAATGCAAGTCTGTCAAAAGATCTGAATTAAGGTGACAGTCTGCAGAGGTTTATATAAAAGGTAACCACAGAGGTAAAAAGTGTATTAATATAACAGTGTTGGTTATGCAAAACTGGGGAATGGCAAATAAAGGAATCTTTTTTTTAAACAATAAAAATTCTGGTGTAGACTGTCCCTTTAAAAGTTTTATTTTGTTTTCAATATAAATGCTTTATTTTCCAATGTTATTCACATAAAAGAAAATGTTATTTTTATTTTAAATATATGTTTTATATATATATCTGTATATATTCATATAGGTATCAATATATAGTTTACAAAAAATAATCATATATATTAATCACCAGCACTGATGACTTTATTGGCTGCAGGCTTGATCGGGCGCACCTGCACCGAATGTGCTCCAAAGCTGCATCCGTAAAGAAACGGAGCTCTTATTAAAATAAAAGGACTGATGATCTCATTCAGGTATGAACAGAAGACTATAATCAGTGGGTACATTTCAATTTGTGTTACTAATGCTTTGCACTATTTCCTATTTATTAATAAATTACCTGTTTTACAGACATTTGTTTTATTTAATGGGAATTATTTAGGCTTGCAGACAAATAGTTTCCAGAGAATTACACATAATTTAATTTGCTTCTTCTATTTAAATTCTTATTGACATTTTTAAAATGTCCATGAATCACATTTTCTTAAAATAGTCCCTAATAAACAATACATGTAACAATATGATGCAAACACACATATGCATAAAACAACAGACATCTAATAACCAATGAAGATCACACATGGGGGTAGATTTATCAAGCAGCAGATGCTGCAATCTACTCCCGAAGTTTCAGGTCCGCCTGAAACCTAAGTTAAGAAGCAGCGGTCGTAAGACCACTGCTCCTTAAAGGGACACTGAACCCAAATTTTTCCTTTCATGATTCAGATAGAGCATGCAATTTTAAGCAACTTTCTAATTTACTCATATTATCATTTTTTATTCATTCTCTTGCTATCTTTATTTGAAAAAGCAAGGATGTACAGCGAATCATGTCCGCCCGACATTTGATAAATCTACCCCATAGTCTTTGCTATCACAGGTTTATTTCAGGTGCATTGTAAAAAACCTTCAAAATCAATTGCTTCTTTTCATAGTGCAAACTGTTTTATTAAGCGTCATTTGGGAAAATGTATGGGGACTAGTGTCCTCGGTATGGCCTTGTCATAGTAAAAAAAAATGTATTTTGTATATATGTTTTTTGTACAGGGAGAAACGCTGTAACACACTTATTTGAAGCTGAATTAAGCTCAGTTTTTGGGCCGGGTTGCTCTCAGTGCTTGCTGCAAAGTAGCCTCCTTGTTTAAAGGCTCCAGTCACTGATGTCTACTCGTTCTTTTTAGTGTTTTCTGGAAGCAGAATAGTTGAGGAGGGCAACTCCTCTTTTGCTCACACAGCCAGCGCTCTACCTACACTCCACATTCAACAGTCACTCATCATATTCACAGTCAACCAGCACTCACACTATTCTCACAGTTTTCCTTTTTTTATATTGACACTATATGCACACTACTCTTAACCAATCAATACATTCTCAAGGTCTATAGTGGTAAACAAAAACACTGTCAATAAGAAATCATCCTTTAATATGCTATTATAAAATGTCTGCAAACTTGAAAAGACTAATTGCAGAACTAACATTTTGTAGCTCATATACAAGATATGGAGTTCTGCAGTTAATACATTGCATATCTTTTAGACTCAAAGCTCTTTTGACACTTGAGACATATGAACATAGAAACATTAATACATTGATTTTCACAATGGATAAGAACCAGAAGCCACGTTACATCTGCCCATATGTTCTTCTGAAGTATAAGCTTAAATTATTCAGAGGACAGCTGCTTGCATATCCCACACATTAAGCATTTGTCCTTACAACCTATATTGGAAGTGTATGCAATGATCCTATTTTTACACAAAATACTCCTGAATCTATTACCCTCCGTCTTGAGATCATTACCCGTTGCTTTGGTTTTGCTTTTGTAAAAAATGCTTTTACTGGCAACTATATTAAAATATTTAATATACTTTTTTCTACCATATCTCCTCTCCCCCCCCCTCTAATACATATCATGATCACAAAGTATTATGTGCGACTATGTGCCATTTATAAGCCCTTCTATCCCCAGAACTCTAGATAATATTCAAGATTAGACCTAACTAGCGACCTATAAAGTGACATATGTCACTATATCTGCAACTAATACATATTACATCTATTACCAAATTATTTATACATATTCTGTATATATAATTATGTTCAGTATTAGATACATACTTCCAATTGAATTGTTTTTTTTTAATTAATACACATATAGGCCCTTCCCAAATAAAAATACTATTTTCAATAATTTATAGCTTTAGGGGTATTTGCGCAAAAGTAATTTTGGCAACATCTGCCAAACCCCCCCAAAAAATCACTAGATTGTGATCTACCCCTTTGTTTTTGAAAAAGTGTTCTTTGTTAATGTACGTATCATTTCAAGGCCTCTAGGGTGGATAGTATCCATCAGAGAAACTATCATAAAAATTAAATGTCTACTTTTACACAACACGCATTTTCATTTAGAGCACTCAAATAGGGTCTGTGGCTATACAACTTTCCAAACGGTCAATCTTTTGCTTCATGCATTGATAACATAAATATTGTTTTTTATATATATATATAGGGGTCTATTTATGAAGTAGCGGATGCTGCCTCTGACCCACTCCACTTCAGTTCTGGCTGTAGCGGAAGTTAAGAAGCAGCGGTCCTAAGACTGCTGCTCCTTAACTCGTCTGCCACCTCTGAGGTGGCGGACAGCAATCCGCCCGATCAAATACGAGCGGGCTGATTGACACCCCCTTCTAAGGGCCGCGAATTTGCAGGGGGCGGTATTGCACCAGCAGTTCATAAGAACTGCTGGTGCAATTATCGATGTGCGGCGGACATGATCCGCTATATTAGATCATGTCCGTCCGCACATTAATAAATGGACCCCATATACTGTAGATTTTATGGATGTTCCTCCATAATTATAAAGGAAAAAAGACAACAAACATATGCCTAGATTACGAGTTTTTAGCACTATAGGGAAATTAAAGAACGCAACAAAAGTGGCGTTATTTAATCCCCTATAACGCTGCCATTACAAGTTTTAAAAAACCTGGTTTGTGCGGGCGATATGGGGTGTTTAAGCTCCATACCACATCAAAAACAAGCGCTGTTTTGACGTGCTCATGCACGCTTTCCCCATAGACATCAATGGGGAGAGCGGGTCAGATAAAAGTCTAACACCTGTGATCACGGAAAGAAAAGCTCCGTAAAGCAGCCCCATTGATGTCTATGGGGAAAAAGAAACTAACGTTTAAACCTAACATAAAGCCCACGTCTAAACACCCCTAATCTGCTGCCCCCGACATCGCCGATGTCTGCCTACAGTTATTAACCCCTAATCTGCTGTTCCTGATATCGCCGCCACCTAAATAAAGGTATTAACCCTAATCTGCCGCTCCCGATATCGCTGCCACTATACTAAAGTTATTAACCCCTATTCCGCCGCACCCCAACATCGCCGGAATAATGTTTATTTTTTTGGATAATTTCATTTGGTTTTTTTTTAATGGTAGGTTTTTTATTTTTTGTAATGGTAGGTTTTTTATTTTTTGTAATTTTTTATTTTTTTTATTTTTTGTAATTTTAGGTTTTAGTGTAAGGTAGCTTAGGTTTTATTTCACAGGTAATTTTGTATTTATTTTAACTAGGTAGTTATTAAATAGTTAATGACTAGGTAGTTATTAAATAGTTAATAACTATTTACTAACTAGTCTACCTAGTTAAAATAAATACAAACTTATTGTGAAATAAAAATAAAACGTAAGCTAGCTACAATATAACTATTAGTTATATTGTAGCTAGCTTAGGTTTTATTTTACAGGTAAGTATGTATTTAGTTTTAAATAGGTATTAATTAGTTAATAATTGTAAATTTAATTTAGATCTATTTTAATTATGTTAAAGTTAGGGGGTGTTAGTGTTATGTTGGGGTTAGGGTTATGTTTAGGGGTAGGTGTAGGGGTTAATAGTTTAATTTAGGTTGTTGCAATGTGGGGGGCTGGTGGTTTAGGGGTTAATAGGTTTATTTAGTGGTAGTGATGTGGGAGGCCAGAGGTTTAGGGGTTTATACCTTTATTTAGTTGCGGCGATGTCAGGGGGCAGCGGAATAGGGATTAATAACTTTAATATAGTGGCCTATTCTAATACCCTTTAAAAAAATAAAAACCCATCCCAAAATAAAAAAGCCTTATCTAGAATAAACTACCAAGGGTCCTTAAAAGGGCCTTTTGGGGCCCTTAAAAGGGCCTTTTGTAGGGCATTGCCCTAAGTTAAACAGCTCTTTTGCTACAAAAAAAAACACCACCCTAACAGTATACAAACCCCCACCCCCCAAACTGCCAAGGGCCCTTAAAAGGGCCTTTTGTAGGGCATTGCCCTAAGTTAAACAGCTCTTTTGCTACAAAAAAACCAAACACCCCCTAAAAAAATACATTACACAAAATAACAAATAAATTATCAAAAATAATAAAAATGATTCCTATTCTAATACCCATTTAAAAAATAACACCCCAAAATAAAAAACCTAATCTAGAATAAACTATCAATGGCCCTTAATAGGGCCTTTTGTAGGGCATTGCCCTAAAGATATCCGCTCTTTTTAGAAAAAAAATATACAAATACCCACTAACATTACAAACACCAACCCCCCAAACTCACAAAATAAAAAAAACTATCTAAAAAACCTAAGCTACCCATTGCCCTGTAAAGGGCATTTGGATGGGCATTGCCCTTAAAAGTGCATTTAGCTCTTTTGCTGCCCAAACCCTAATCTAAAAATAAAGCCCACCCAAAAAACCCTCAAAGACACCTAACACTAACCCCCAACAATCCACTTACAGTTTTTGAAGTCCTGCTTGAACGATCTTCATCCCAGCGGAGAAGTACTCATCCAGGCAGTGAGAAGTCTTCATCCAGGCAGCCTCTTCAATTTTCATCCCGGTGGCGAAGTCCTCATCCAAGCGGCTAGAAGTCTTCATCCAGGCGGCCTCTTCATGTTCTTCTAGGCGGCATCTGCTATATTGATCCCAGCGGCGCGGTGCGGGTCCATCCTGAAGACATCTGGCGTGGAGCATCCTCTTCATACGGTCACCGCCGTACACTGAATCTTCAATGCAAGGTACGCGATTCAAGATGGCGTCCCTTGCATTCCTATTGGCTGAAAATTTTTAATCAGCCAATAGAATGAGAGCTGCTAAAATCCTATTGGCTGATTTGAACAGCCAATAGGATTTTAGCAGGTCTCATTCTATTGGCTGATGAACCAGCCAATAGAATGAGAGCTGCTTAAATCCTATTGACTGATTTGAACAGCCAATATAATTTTAGCAGCTCTCATTGTATTGGCCGATTAAAATTTTTCAGCCAATAGGAATGCAAGGGACGCCATCTTGAATCGCGTACCTTGCATTGAAGATTCAGTGTACAGCAGCGACCGTATGAAGAGGATGCGCCACGCCGGATGTCTTCAGGATGGACCCGCTCCACGCCGACGGGATCAAGATAGAAGATGCCGCCTGGATTAAGATTGAAGAGGCCGTCTGGATGAAGACTTCTCGCCGCTTGGATGAGGACTTCTCGCCGACGGGATGAAGATTGAAGAGGCTGCCTGGATGAAGACTTCTCGCCGCCTGGATGAGGACTTCTCCGCCGGAATGAAGATCGTTCAAGCGGGACTTTAAAAACTGTAAGTGGATCGTTGGGGGTTAGTGTTAGGGTTTTTTAAGGGTTTTATTTTTATATTAGGGTTTGGGCAGCAAAAGAGCCAAATGCCCTTTTAAGGGCAATGCCCATACAAATGCCCTTTTCAGAGCAATGGGTAGCTTAAGTTTTTTTAGATTTAGGTTTTTTATTTTGGGGGGATGGTTGGGTGGTGGGTTTTACTGTTGGGGGGTCTTTGTATTTTTTTTACAGGTAAAAGAGCTAATATCTTTGGGGCAATGCCCCACAAAAGGCCCTTTTAAGGGCCATTGGTGGTTTATTGTAGGCTAGGTTTTTTTTGCATTTTGGGTGGGCTTTTTTATTTTGATAGGGCTATTAGATTAGGTGTAATTCTTTTTTTTTTTATAATTTCGTTTGTTATTTTCCGTAATTTAGTGTTTGTTATATTTTGTAATTTAGTCTTTTTTTTGTTTGTAATTAGATACTTTGTAATAGTGTAGAGTTAGTGTTAGGAATAGAGTAGTGTTAGAGTTGTAATAGAGTTACAGTTGTAAAAGAGTAGTGTTAGGATTTTTTTAATGTGTAGTTTAGTTTATTCAATTGGTAGTTAGTTTAATTTTAGTTTAATAATTATATTAGTTTAATTGTTAGTTTAAACTTATTTTTTTTTAATTTGACAGGTAAGTTTACATTTAATTTAAGATAGGGAAATTGTAATTTTAATATAAAGTTAGGGGGGCGTTAGGTTTAGGGGTTACTATTTTAAATTAGTTTATTGCGATATAGGGGGCTTTCAGTTTAGTGGTTAATAGTTTACTTTAGTATATTTCATTGTGGGGGGCTTTCGGTTTAGGGGTTATTAGGTTTATTATAGTGATGGCGGTGTAGGGCTTAATAACTTTAGTATAGTGGGGGCGATGTGGGTGGACAGCAGATTAGGGATTAATAATATTTAAATAGTGTTTGCGATGCGGGAGGGCGGCGGTTTAGGGGTTAATAACTTTAGTATAGTGGTGACGATGTCTGGGAGCGGCGGAATAGGGATTAATACATTTTATTAGTGGCGGCGATGTTGGGAGCGGCAGATTAGGGGTTAATACATTTATTATAGTGTTTGCGATGTGAGAGGGCCTCGGTTTAGGGAGCGGCGGAATAGGGATTAATACATTTTATTAGTGGCGGCGATGTTGGGAGCGGCAGATTAGGGGTTAATACATTTATTATAGTGTTTGCGATGTGAGAGGGCCTCGGTTTAGGGGTTAATAGGTAGTTTATGGGTGTTAGTATACTTTTTAACACATTAGTTCTGAGTTTTATGTTACAGCCTTGTAGCGTAAAACTCATAATAACTACTGACTTTAGATGGAGGTACAGATCTTGTTGTTTTAGAGTGTAACACTCGCTTTTTAGCCTCACCACAAAACTCGTAATACCAGCACTATGGGAATTCCATTAAAAAACGTCATTTTTAAGAGTGCGATACTGACGTTGCGTTACAGGCTTAAAGGCTTGCGATACACCTATACCGACAAGAATGGCTGCGGTGCAGTTTTAACGCTAAAAATACCATATATAACACATAACTCGTAATCTAGCTGAATTACAGTTCTCTCTGGCCCTCTTTTGTCCTATGTTTTAGAAAACCCTAATTGTTGCTTCTCCCTCTCCTGTTCCCTCTCAACCTCCTTTATCTTTCACTTTTGTACCCCTGCTGTCCAGAGTGAAATTTTCTACATTTATTTGTATTAAAACACTTTTTTTTACTATGGGATAAAGCATTAATATTAGTTTGTTCATTATTTGTATTATGTTTTTGTAATTTGTTTCAAGTTTGTAGATAACGTTGAATATAATTAATTTTATTGTAATGCTAATTTCTATTTCTATCAAATTAAATGATGGCTTGGGGTCATTCCATATCAAATCAGCAAGGTCCTCAACCTCACATTCTTTGATTTGTTGTTTATTTTTTTTCCATATTGAAAGGACCACCTAAAGTATGAGCTGTGCAAAATTGCTGATTCATAACTTGTGTATTTACAAAGTTATAGGGATACAAAATTTGCCAATTTGTTACCATCTTGTTGAGTTTAGCATTCAATATTTCAGTAAACTGGGCACCTATAGAAGTGATACTTTGGAAAGATCTTGAAGAGCTAATTCAGATGAGATATTACTTGCCTTTGTTAGGAAAAAAAGTATTTGTAAGCCATTGTAATCAATATTTTGGCAACCTATTTTTCAAAAACTGGTATTTTTAAAAAAAAATATATATATGTTGTGTATATATACTATTACTCATTAACTGTACCACATTTGAAGATGGGATACCAATGGGATCAGGAGTTATGTTAAATTCATTAAAAAAGGAAGGCCCATTTCCAGTAATTTCCTTACTCCAGACAAGTCTAACCATTTTCTGACTTGTATGCCACATCACAAATGTAAGTTCTTTGTGATCTTTGCAGGGGGAAGATTGTTCCACTGCACCTTGAAGTGAAATAAGAATTTACAAATTGGTACATTTTCTAGTATGTGTTGTAATCTTTTTAATTTAAAATCATTGTGTGCCCCCTTTCGAGTCCAACTCGTGAGGGACGCAACGATTGGAGGATGCTGAATTTGTCATCTATATGCTAATAAAAGCAGAAGCTGCCTGTGGGCGGAGCATCGACGTTATTATAACCATAATGCAAAAGTAAGTATTTTTAAAAATAAGCATCTTTGTAAAGTTTAATGAATGAAAGTGCCCCTGTTTTGGGGATTATTTTTTGGCTACCGGGCACTTATTCATTAAACTTTACAATCACTTTAAGAAGAAATCTTAGATCTGTTAGATCATGGATGAAGAACTTTTTCAAGAGTTACATTTTTTGATGTGACATGGAAGTCAGAACATGTTGAGGTTGAGGACCTTGCTGATTTGATATGGAATGACCCCAAGCCATCATTTAATTTGATAGAAATAAAATTAGCATTACAATAAAATTAATTATATTCAACGTTATCTACAAACTTGAAACAAATTACAAAAACATAATACAAATAATGAACAAACTAATATTAATGCTTTATCCCATAGTAAAAAAAAGTGTTTTAATACAAATAAATGTAGAAAATTTCACTCTGGACAGCAGGGGTACAAAAGTGAAAGATAAAGGAGGTTGAGAGGGAACAGGAGAGGGAGAAGCAACAATTAGGGTTTTCTAAAACATAGGACAAAAGAGGGCCAGAGAGAACTGTAATTCAGCTAGATTACGAGTTGTGCGTTATATATGGTATTTTTAGCGTTAAAACTGCACCGCAGCCATTACGAGTCTTGTCGGTATAGGTGTATCGCAAGCCTTTAAGCCTGTAACGCAACGTCAGTATCGCACTCTTAAAAATGACGTTTTTTAATGGAATTCCCATAGTGCTGGTATTACGAGTTTTGTGGTGAGGCTAAAAAGCGAGTGTTACACTCTAAAACAACAAGATCTGTACCTCCATCTAAAGTCAGTAGTTATGAGTTTTACGCTACAAGGCTGTAACATAAAACTCAGAACTAATGTGTTAAAAAGTATACTAACACCCATAAACTACCTATTAACCCCTAAACCGAGGCCCTCTCACATCGCAAACACTATAATAAATGTATTAACCCCTAATCTGCCGCTCCCAACATCGCCGCCACTAATAAAATGTATTAATCCCTATTCCGCCGCTCCCAGACATCGTCACCACTATACTAAAGTTATTAACCCCTAAACCGCCGCCCTCCCGCATCGCAAACACTATTTAAATATTATTAATCCCTAATCTGCTGTCCACCCACATCGCCCCCACTATACTAAAGTTATTAAGCCCTACACCGCCATCACTATAATAAACCTAATAACCCCTAAACCGAAATCCCCCCACAATGAAATATACTAAAGTAAACTATTAACCACTAAACTGAAAGCCCCCTATATCGCAATAAACTAATTTAAAATAGTAACCCCTAAACCTAACGCCCCCCTAACTTTATATTAAAATTACAATTTCCCTATCTTAAATTAAATGTAAACTTACCTGTCAAATTAAAAAAAAATAAGTTTAAACTAACAATTAAACTAATATAATTATTAAACTAAAATTAAACTAACTACCAATTGAATAAACTAAACTACACATTAAAAAAATCCTAACACTACTCTTTTACAACTGTAACTCTATTACAACTCTAACACTACTCTATTCCTAACACTAACTCTACACTATTACAAAGTATCTAATTACAAACAAAAAAAAGACTAAATTACAAAATATAACAAACACTAAATTACGGAAAATAACAAACGAAATTATAAAAAAAAAAAGAATTACACCTAATCTAATAGCCCTATCAAAATAAAAAAGCCCACCCAAAATGCAAAAAAAACCTAGCCTACAATAAACCACCAATGGCCCTTAAAAGGGCCTTTTGTGGGGCATTGCCCCAAAGATATTAGCTCTTTTACCTGTAAAAAAAAATACAAAGACCCCCCAACAGTAAAACCCACCACCCAACCATCCCCCCAAAATAAAAAACCTAAATCTAAAAAAACTTAAGCTACCCATTGCTCTGAAAAGGGCATTTGTATGGGCATTGCCCTTAAAAGGGCATTTGGCTCTTTTGCTGCCCAAACCCTAATATAAAAATAAAACCCTTAAAAAACCCTAACACTAACCCCCAACGATCCACTTACAGTTTTTAAAGTCCCGCTTGAACGATCTTCATTCCGGCGGAGAAGTCCTCATCCAGGCGGCGAGAAGTCTTCATCCAGGCAGCCTCTTCAATCTTCATCCCGTCGGCGAGAAGTCCTCATCCAAGCGGCGAGAAGTCTTCATCCAGACGGCCTCTTCAATCTTAATCCAGGCGGCATCTTCTATCTTGATCCCGTCGGCGTGGAGCGGGTCCATCCTGAAGACATCCGGCGTGGCGCATCCTCTTCATACGGTCGCTGCTGTACACTGAGTCTTCAATGCAAGGTACGCGATTCAAGATGGCGTCCCTTGCATTCCTATTGGCTGAAAAATTTTAATCGGCCAATACAATGAGAGCTGCTAAAATTATATTGGCTGTTCAAATCAGTCAATAGGATTTAAGCAGCTCTCATTCTATTGGCTGGTTCATCAGCCAATAGAATGAGACCTGCTAAAATCCTATTGGCTGTTCAAATCAGCCAATAGGATTTTAGCAGCTCTCATTCTATTGGCTGATTAAAAATTTTCAGCCAATAGGAATGCAAGGGTCGCCATCTTGAATCGCGTACCTTGCATTGAAGATTCAGTGTACGGCGGTGACCGTATGAAGAGGATGCTCCACGCCAGATGTCTTCAGGATGGACCCGCACCGCGCCGCTGGGATCAAGATAGCAGATGCCGCCTAGAAGAACATGAAGAGGCCGCCTGGATGAAGACTTCTAGCCGCTTGGATGAGGACTTCGCCACCGGGATGAAAATTGAAGAGGCTGCCTGGATGAAGACTTCTCACTGCCTGGATGAGTACTTCTCCGCTGGGATGAAGATCGTTCAAGCAGGACTTCAAAAACTGTAAGTGGATTGTTGGGGGTTAGTGTTAGGTGTCTTTGAGGGTTTTTTGGGTGGGCTTTATTTTTAGATTAGGGTTTGGGCAGCAAAAGAGCTAAATGCACTTTTAAGGGCAATGCCCATCCAAATGCCCTTTACAGGGCAATGGGTAGCTTAGGTTTTTTAGATAGTTTTTTTTATTTTGTGAGTTTGGGGGGTTGGGGTTTGTAATGTTAGTGGGTATTTGTATATTTTTTTTCTAAAAAGAGCGGATATCTTTAGGGCAATGCCCTACAAAAGGCCCTATTAAGGGCCATTGATAGTTTATTCTAGATTAGGTTTTTTATTTTGGGGTGTTATTTTTTAAATGGGTATTAGAATAGGAATCATTTTTATTATTTTTGATAATTTATTTGTTATTTTGTGTAATGTATTTTTTTAGGGGGTGTTTGGTTTTTTTTTGTAGCAAAAGAGCTGTTTAACTTAGGGCAATGCCCTACAAAAGGCCCTTTTAAGGGCCCTTGGCAGTTTGGGGGGTGGGGGTTTGTATACTGTTAGGGTGGTGTTTTTTTTTGTAGCAAAAGAGCTGTTTAACTTAGGGCAATGCCCTACAAAAGGCCCTTTTAAGGGCCCCAAAAGGCCCTTTTAAGGACCCTTGGTAGTTTATTCTAGATAAGGCTTTTTTATTTTGGGATGGGTTTTTATTTTTTTAAAGGGTATTAGAATAGGCCACTATATTAAAGTTATTAATCCCTATTCCGCCGCCCCCTGACATCGCCGCAACTAAATAAAAGTATAAACCCCTAAACCTCTGGCCTCCCACATCACTACCACTAAATGAGTCCAACTCGTGAGGGACGCATGTTTAAACTTGTCTAACTTTACACTACTGTGTAACTAAGGATCATTGCATTTTCATATTGCTCTGGGAAAAGTTATCTCATCCATGATGTAACAGATATAAGAATATTTCTTACATTACCATGTCCTTTACTACTTAACAGATTACAACACATACTAGAAAATGTAAT
Organism: Bombina bombina; assembly: GCF_027579735.1. Classification (NCBI taxonomy): domain Eukaryota; kingdom Metazoa; phylum Chordata; class Amphibia; order Anura; family Bombinatoridae; genus Bombina; species Bombina bombina. The sequence continues at coordinate 1,166,637,700 of NC_069500.1, read as the reverse complement.
AATTTCTGTGTCATTTGCACATATATTAAGGGTAATGAAGTCTTTATATCTCTTCAATTTACTTCAATGTGCAGAGGAACAATCTTCCCCTGCAAAGATCACAGCAGATCCTAAATTGGTGATGTGACGAACAAATCAGAACATGGCTAAACGTTATATCTATATTATATCTAATATCATAGCTCAGTGTAAAGACAGGAGCATAACTAACAAAAATACAATAACCCCCTTATGTAGGAAAAACAAAAAATGTGACAAATGCACCAATGTTTGTACGTAGTACAATGAGTCTAATAGCCCCCAAGGCACATCATTAGCTGTAATTGTTAGAATTCACCCTCTCTTCACGGCCCTTGTTCCAGGTAGCCCGGTGTGTTTGTGGCCGTTCGGGAGACCTCTCTTCTAGGCTCAATGTGATCAACCGTCTTTAGCTTGGAGCTACTCCGCTCCCACAAGCAATCAGCTGCAGAATACTGAACTGGCGATCACTCACACTCTGTGGCTCCTGGTGATGACGTCAGAAGATGTGGCCGACTACCGAGGGAGGAGCGATTCCAGGTAATGCAACACCGCTCAATAGCAGTGGATATACAGGTGTCCTTGTAACTTCCCAACACCAAATATTTCAATACTCCTCCAGGGATGCACCAACTGCTCTTGCTCCAAAAGGACGGCCCACAGGATAAGTAAAACACAAAGTCCGGAGCTGCAGTTAAAATTTCTTATTTCTTTACTGATCCTTCTAAAAATGGTTACATGTACAGAAACAAAACATACCCTTAGTGTACAAAGCTTACGCGTTTCGGCATGAACGCCGTACTAATAGCTCTCTAGCATCCCTCACACTAATGGGCTTATTAATGGGATAAAAAAACATCTAATTCGCTAAGGTGCAATTGCTAAGTTAACTGCTTCATTGCTGGCTTATATACCTAGCTGTTAACAGCAATGCTAAGTGAACATTACGTTATTACTTAGATAATACATGATAATAATGCAATTATGTAACATTCTGTACGATATGGTGCAACATACATAGCTACAAATGGTACTGTAACAAATATATACAACAAAATTACATCATTGGTTTACTTATTGAATTCTTTTCATTTTGTATCTTATTTGGATTTTTAGCATTTTTAGCAAATTACATACAGTTTATTGCACATTATTAATACAGTACACAAAAGTTGATAAATACAGTATAGGTTTCATTTCACACTTCAAAATATGCTAATACCAGCCTGATATAATCCATGCAAATATGGTCCTCCCTGTCATAATACTGGGTCCACCTGTGGTATGACAGGGAGGACCATATTTGCATGGATAATATCAGGCTGGTATTAGCATATTTTGAAGTGTGAAATGAAACCTATACTGTATTTATCAACTTTTGTGTATTAATAATGTGCAATAAACTGTATGTAATTTGCTAAAAATGCTAAAAATCCAAATAAGATAAAAAATGAAAAGAATTCAATATGTAAACCAATGATGTAATTTTGTTGTATATATGTGTTACAGTACCAATTGTAGCTATGTATGTTGCACCATATCGTACAGAATGTTACATAATTGCATTATTATCATGTATTATCTAAGTAATAACGTAATGTTCACTTAGCATTGATGTTAACAGCTAGGTAGATAAGCCAGCAATGAAGCAGTTAACTTAGCAATTGCACCTTAGCAAATCAGATGTTTTTTTATCCAATTAATAAGCCCATTAGTGTGAGGGATGCTAGAGAGCTATGAGTACGACGTTCATGCCGAAACGCGTAAGCTTTGTATACTAAGGGCATGTTTTGTTTCTGTACATGTAACCATTTTTAGAAGGGTCAATAAAGAAATAAGAAATTTTAACTGCAGCTCCGGACTTTGTGTTTTACTTATCCTGAGGAGCATGACTAAGCCTGGATTATTTAAAAAATTCTGTCAAAAGTTCCTGGAATCGTAACATCACTAAATTCAAGACACTGAATTGTTTTGCATTTAAATAATGTAGTTTATAATCATACAGTTAAAGGGATATAAAAAAGTCTGTTTTGTTGTATTAATAAAAGCACTTGGCATAGGGTTGTACTTAATAGAAACAATTGCAATGAGCTAGATTACAAGTGGTGCGCTATTGCAAACACGACAACAATACTTGTATATGTAATATATACAAAATACCCTTCAGGAGCTACTCTTATAAGAGATCTATCCCTTATTTCTTAATTATATAATGCCACAAAAAAGATTGCGCATAGATAAAAAGGCAATAGAAAAATCTTTTGGTACTCGCTTAATATTATTTAGAACATGGTAACTACTCAAAATAATAACAATTAAAAATGACAGAAAACAATAGGTATTCAAAAATAATATTATTGGAACAATGCTATGAAATAGCTAAATAATAAGTAAATAGCAAAAAACTAATAGGTTGATCCACAGATAATAGAAGTAAATCTAAACACATTTATTTGTTGTCATAAACTTAAAAACATCATATGTTGAAATACATCAATGGATAAATGAATAAATGACCACCGTTGGCTTAAAAAAGGTATAAAAAAGATACAGGAAAAACTTGATATTGTATGTAGCACTTGTAACGCTATTGATATCATAGGTATTATTAACAAAAGTTCAAGTTTGTTATTGACTGCCCCTTTTAATTATATTGGCAATTGAGTTGTTTGTCTCTGTGTTCGCTTACATATTTTATAGACAATATAAGCATTCAATAATAGCTAGGTGTGACAGGTTTTAACCCCTTAAGGACCAACGACGTACAGGGTACGTCCTACAAAAAATTGTCCTTAACGACTAAGGACGTACCCTGTGCGCCATTGGTTCCTTCGAGCCGCTTTCCTGTTATTGCAGTGATGCCACGATATTAAGGCATCCTGCAATAACATTTTTTACCCATCTGATGCAGAGAGCCACTCTGTGGCCCTCTCTACATCGAACGACACGATCGTTGGTGGGTGGTAATCCAATGATGTCGGGTTGCGTGTCAGAGGGGTGCGGAATCACGTGCGGGGCCGCCGGGGGTGGGTGCGGGTGGGAACCGCTACACTATGAAACATTTTTGGACATGAAGTGGGAGAGAGGAGGGAGGGAATTTTGATCTAAGGGATCTGGGAGGGGGTGGGGGGTTTATTGAGGGGGGGAAGCTACACTACAGAAAAATATGGAAACATTCCCAAAAATAAACATTTTACGTAAAACTGGGTACTGCCAGACAGCTGCCAGTACCTAAGATGATGGCGCACAGTAAGGTAGAGGGGGAGGGTTATAGAGCAGTTTGGGGGGATCAGGGAGGTTGGGGGCTAAGGGCGGATCCTACACAGCAGAATATGTAAATATGTGGGGAAAAAATTCAGATACCTTTTATTTTAGTATTGGCAGACGTTCTGCCAGTACTTAAGATGGCGGGGACAATTGTGGGGTGGGGGAGGGAATAGAGCTGTTTGGGAGGGATCAGGGGGTGGGATGTTTCAGGTGGGAGGCTGATCTCTACACTAAAGTTAAAATTAACCCTTCAAGCTCCCTACAAGCTACCTAATTAACCCCTTCACTGCTGTGCATAATACAAGTGTGGTGCACAGCGGCATTTAGCAAGCTTGTAATTGCCAAAAAGCAATGCCAAAGCCATATATGTCTGCTATTTCTGAGCAAAGGGGATCCCAGAGAAGCATTTACAACCATTTGTGCCATAATTGCACAAGCTGTTAATAATTTCAGTGAGAAACCTGATGTTTGTGAAAAAGTGAACAATTTTTTTTTTATTTGATCGCATTTGGCGTTGAAATGATGGCATGAAATATGCCAAAATGGGCCGAGATCAATACTTTGGGTTGTCTACTACACTAAAGTTAAAATTAACCCTACACGCTCCCTAATTAACCCCTTTACTGCTGGTCATAATATACGTGTGGTGCGCAGCAGCATTTAGCGGCCTTCTAATTACCTAAAAGCAGCGCCAAAGCCATATAAGTCTGCTATTTCTGAACAAAGGGGATCCCAGAGAAGCATTTATAACCATTTGTGCTATAATTGATCAAGCTGTTTGTAAATAATTTCAGTGAGAAACCTAAAATTGTGAAAAAGTGAACGATTTTTTTTTATTCGATCACATTTGGCGGTGAAATGGTGGCATGAAATATACCAAAATGGGCCTAGATCAATACTTTGGGTTGTCTTCTAAAAATATATATATACATGTCAATGGATATTTAGGGATTCCTGAAAGATATCAGTGTCCCAATGTAACTATCACTAATTTTGGAAAAAAGTGATTTGGAAATAGCAAAGTGCTACTTGTATTTATTGCCCTATAACTTGCAAAAAAAGCAAAGAACATGTAAACATTGTGAATTTCTAAACTCAGGACAAAATTTAGAAACTATTTAGCATTTTTTTTTTTTGGTGGTTGTAGATATGGTAACAGATTTTGGGGGTCAAAGTTAGAAAAAGTGTTGGGGGTTTCATTTTTTCCTCATTTTATCATTTTTTTTATAGTAAATTATAAGATATGAAAATAATGGTATCTTTAGAAAGCCCATTTAATGGCGAGAAAAACGGTATATAATATGTGTGGATACAGTAAATGAGTAAGAGGAAAATTAGAGCTAAACACAAATACCGCAAAAATGTAAAAATAGCCTTGGTCCCAAACGGTCAGAAAATGGAAAAATGCTGTGGACCTTAAAGGGTTAATGACCCCACACACAATGTGATGTTTGACAAATTATTAATTCCTCCATAAGGACACAGGTTAGCGTTAGACTTATCCAGTATATACAGTCTGTGGTAAGTAGAAATAGCAAAAATAGCAATAGCAAGTGATCACACAGTGCAATATTGCAAGTTCCTCCTTTTAAAGGTTTCTCTGCTAAACTGTTACTATTTTGGAGTGGTCCGTTCAGCTGTACAGGTATTTCGGTGCGCACAAGATTCGGCTTGACTTACAGTGCTGCCCACGTGTCTCGCTGAGCATGTGACTCTTTACTCCAATCAGAAGTGCAGATTCCCGGTGCACAGATGATATTAGCCTTCGCTAGTATGCTGTATATTTCACCGGGTAGTGTGTCACCTGCAGTATATCCTATGATATTAATTTTAATAGTTCAGTTAGTCTCCAAGAGCACTAATGGGAGTGGATATTGCAAACTTCTGTTGAACTTTTCCGTTGCTATAAAAAGTTTCACCCTTCAAATGCTAACAAAACGTTGTGCTTATATTAATAAGCCACAAACACTACACAGGTCTATCCCCATCAATGCGTTTCAGCTAGTGAGCTTTTTTCAAAATCCAAAACTGTAAAGTGTAAAGGTTAAACAAAGTTGCACAAAACACATCACAAACACATTAAAATAAACTATTACACAAATATATACACCTTCTGATAAAATAATCATGAAAATATAAATTAAAAACGTATTTTAAGGGTTAAAAAGGATATGGTATATGACAAGGTATTTGACTAGAAAGGGCTATTATGTGTGTGTGTATATATATATATAAATAAATAAATATATATGTATATACATGTGTGTTTATATGTGTACAAATACACTCTTATGGTTTACTTTACAACTTTACTACTGGTTATCATTTTCTTATTTTGTGAAAATAGCTTACTTTTAAACCAAGATTGAAATACATCCATTAATCAAGTCTAAACCATTATCACCATAGACAAAGGTTATTGGTAAGTATCACCACACTGCTTTTTTCTGCTTATATAGTGCCATTTTAGTAGGACGCCACTACGGCTCTGATTAGTGCTACTATAACTCATTCTATGGAGTTAAATACCTTGAAACATGAAATATTTAAAATAAATGTTAATATGCTTTAATGCACTTTATTGTGTTTTGAATGTAAATACTTTAATTCCAATGTTTTTCACTTCGAAGAAAATGTTCCGTGCATCAGTCGCATAGCGTAACGTTGCCTAGCTCTCCTCGCCGGCCACTCCGGTGATGTCAGGCGACCTATTTACTCTTGGCCGGTGGATCCTCTATGCCCACTTCTTGGGAGAGAGAAGGTAAGGGGAAAGGGAGAGAAGAAATAGAGAGAGGGAAAGGAGAGAGAAGGGAGGAGGAAAGGGAGAGAAGGGAGGGGGAAATGTGGAATGAAAGGGAGGGAGTGAGGACATTTTTTGCATCATACAAGCCATCATTGACTGAAAGAGCTCAATTATAATTAGACAGAAATGTTTGCAGGCCAGGGGCTGCCTAGATTACTGAAAATTATATTTCTGTCAAAGGGCCTGATATTAAAAAAACTCGCCGGCATGGAGAAAAATCATACAAATATTTTGGGATTTTTTTAGACCTTATATTGTAATTTAGGTGTCTCTCCTTCACATACAAAACCCTGCATAGTGAGATAAATATCTTTCAAATTAAAATTTCTGTTTTAAATTTTTTTTAGGGACCTCTCCATACTGACGAAATGTCTTAGATCATCTCACCTGAGACACAAATATCTATCGCACTAAAAAATTGATTTTCTTGATATGGTGTTATAGAATTTAAAATCACATGCCTTAGAACTGTATACATAGTAGTTGGAAGTACACTATTGAAGCAAAATAATTAATTATTACATGTTTGGGCAGCTGCCAGTAACAATAACTGAGATTCAGATATACTAGTTCTAGAAAGATTGACTGATGATACTAAAAGAACTGTCAGCACCATCTTGTTATAAGTTGCCAGTAACAACACCTATAGGCCATTATAAAACACCTGCAGACCCCCCTCATTCCATTGTGCTCGAGCCATGTGCCAGAATCATTGAAAATCGAGAGGGGGCAGGGCCAAGGTCTGTGTGACATTAAAATCCAAGGTTAGCTAAGGTTTGAATGACATCTGCAAGGTACCGCCATGGGGACCAGGTTTGCCCCCAGCTACGCCAATCTGTTTATGGGTTTATGGGAAAAAGATTTCCTAACAGATAGCGTGCTGGGGTCGGGCCTGGTTACCTATCGGCGGTACATAGATGATATTTTCATGATTTGGCACGGTAGTGAGGAGGGTCTAGATGAGTTCATTAAATCCATGAATACAAATGTTAAAAATTTTAAATTTACATGTGCTAGGAGTCAAACAAATATACAATTTTTAGATTTAGAAATATTTGTAAACGGCAATAAGTTACTTTCAAAAACACATTTTAAACAGGTGGACGCTAATAACTACATACATCAATTAAGTTGTCACCACACACAATGGAAGGAAAACATCCCAAAGGGACAGTTCGTACGAATTAGAAAGAACTGCAGTACCCTACATGATTATGATATACAGTCAAATATTTTAAAAGAGAAATTCATCAATAGGGGCTATGATAGTGACATCTTAAACAAAACAATAGGAAATGTACGTGATTTAGACCGAGACCTAATCCTAAAGGGAAAACAAACTGATTTAACTGAGAGAAATAAAATAAATGAAGCAATGTTTTTACCATTTATTACAACATATAGTGGCAATAAAAATATAATAGAAAAAATCCTAAGGAAACATTGGAGTATTTTAAAATCAGATGAGAAGATAGGTCCACTTATACCAGATAAACCACAAATCGTATATAAAAAAGCAAAAAATCTTAAAATGAGACTCGCCCCTTCAGATCTAAAAAGAAAACAAGAAAAAAAGAAAAAGGACTTATGGGGAAAAGATCTTAAAGGATATTACCCATGCCATAAGTGTAAGTCCTGCCAATATGGAATGAAGAAAAAAGAGGTAAAATCTAATGTCACAGGAGAAACTTTTAAAATTCAACAAATGATTCGGTGCACAGATAGAAACGTAATTTATGTCATAGAATGTAAATGTGGTGCTCAATACGTAGGGGAATCGGAAAGGCCCCTACGTGATAGTATAAGAGAGCATATCCTGTCAATTGAGCACCACGACAAGGACCGTAATAAAGACCTCCCAGTGCCAAGACATTTTGCTACCTGTAATAATGCCAATCTTAAGGATTTTAAATTCATGGGTATAGATCTAGTTTCCAAAAATTGGAGAGGAGGAGACCTTCATAATGAAGTCCTAAAAAGAGAAGGGAAGTGGATTTTCCAACTAGGTACCCTGACTCCACAAGGCCTAAACTTGGAATTGGACTTAAATTGTTATTTGAAATATTAACTTCTATTTACAAGATCTAAGCCATAATCAAAACGTGCCCTTAAAATCTAATCTGAAGCAAATGTACTGTCTTTTAATTCTTTAATATTTTAATATTTTAATATTTTAATATCCTAATGATCTCTAATATTTTAATATCCTAAGATTCTTAATATATTCTTATATCCTAATATTGTAACCTCAATCTACTATTAGAATTTGAGGAGTATAAAATAATAACAATAAATATACTCATTAGGAATATATGTATATGGATATGCGTATGGATCCATATGTATATACATATGCAGATAAGTGTGTAATTTGAGTAAGACTTATCAATATCTTAAATAATTAGTTTTATCTATTCTATAGGTTTTAAAATATTTTTTATGATCTATACAATCTAATAAATTCCCCTTTTAAGTTTTCTACATGTAGTTTTGATATAAGAAAGATTTGAAGGTTAAGCTTAGAATTAGTGCGATCCTTTTTTAAAAGCAATGTAACTTTAATATACTGCATTTGGTCTTTTTATGGATTTTTTAACGATGTTCTTTATCCATTAATTTTATGTGTTGTTTTTTATATATAATCTGTTGCCAGGATTTCTTCTTTTACTGCATAATATATCCCCATAGCAAAATTGCACTGTTATTATATGTTGGACATTTATATATATTCTGCAAACTAAAGAAGAAAAAAATGGGTGTATCTATCCCTTTAAGACGAGTAAATAAATACCATCGTCCCATTCACAACAGTATTGAGTTTGAGAAAGGCTGCGCACAGCCGAAACGCGTTACTCTAATACTGGACCACTTGGGCTTCCGTAGCCACATTGTACTGACTGCCGCAAACATTCTCCTAAGCTGTGTAACTTGATTTCTCCAGGGAAGCACAGGACCGTTTGAAATCTGCCGCCTGGAGTAACAAACAAACACAGAGGAACATCACTTGGCTTCCGGGTTTAAGTATTAGTAAACACCTTGCCAATTTGAACTAATTTTGTGTTTGTAAAAGGATTCTCTTGTCCTTTCTTCTCGCCTCTATTCTGCAGTTTTGCCAACTCTGCAACTTTGGGAAGGAAAAAGTAAAACGCTAACCTTGCTAACATCGCTGTGTCTATTAAACACATGTGTCTGCTTTACTAATACGGCTTGCCACATATGCCACAATCTATTACATTGGAACCATATCATCTCATCAACATCATCTCATTGGTCTCGTTTGTATGCTTTATATGTTATGCTTTATATGTTCTGCTTATTATCCATTTATTATATGTATCTGAATGGTCTAATCATTATATGCTTGCATTGATTTGATTTTATTTTTCTGTTTTTTTGTTTTCGCATTTAATAAATACATTTTTAAATACATTTTATATAGTTGTGCTAATATAGGATTATCTAGACATTAGTATACTACACTCATTAAGCTATCTTTGGATAGCGCAGCTAAATAACTTATCACTTAGCTACAGTTTGTAGTTAAAGTGATTACTCTAGTCCTAATTTTTATATTAAGGAGTTTGGGGATTCCTTATATTTATTTTTAGCAGCTTTGTGTAAATACTCACAGCGCAGAGGCCGTTTTTTTCAATATTTTACTTGAATCACATCTGTGCAAAGTCAATGTGTACATAGCAAATATAAAGCCCAGCTGCAGAGTGTGGACTATGTCCTAGTGATACACATTTCAGTAGGACTTTGAGCTAACTGACAACTGGCTCCGGGACTCTGAGTTACGTATTCAGTAAAAGGCGCTAGCACTCCCATGTCACCTTCACTGACGCCCTCACTTCTGCGTGTCCTCTACATGTTCCCTGCGCTGTGCTTCTTAAGACAGGCCAACACTGCAGTACTCACTCTGAGATACCATGGTATTCCCTCTCCTCTTCTCGCTCTTGCTAGTGTGTGAGGCTGAGTGTCCTAAATTGCATCTTAAATAAATAAGCCAATTTATTTTAGCATGCAGCAATCATGTAATTGACATAATTGATGCTGCATGCTAGAATAAAATGGCGGCCCTGTCAGAGCATCAAAAAGTGCCGCCCCCCCATCTTCCCCAAATCTGCAGCCCTAGACACGGACCTTGGCCTAGGCCATAATACGCCCCTGCTTCAATTAATAGGCTCAGTGAGAAACACCCTGGTTTTGGAGCATACACTTTAGAGGGAGGAGAAAATGGAAACCATAGCATGATTATATAAATATAACAAAGGATTCTGCTACTCAAATTTGTTGGAGCTACATTAGCTCTAAATATCAGGCTCAATTCAGAATCACTCCAATAAAACAGGAGTTCTTGTTATACTGGAACAACTGAATTAAGGCCTGATACTTAGAGCTCATGTAGCTCTAACAAGTGTGAGTAGAAAATTGGCAAAGCAGAATCTTTTGTTATATTTTTAGAATCGCGCAATCATGAGCACTTTGCTGAGGATTTATTTTGGACCATTCCTCTCTTTAAATCTTTTCTTTCATGTAATTGGCAAGAGTCCCTGAGCTAGTGATGTATAAAATATACAAACCTACCAGGAGGGGCAAAGTTTCCCAAACCTCAAAATGCCTATAAATACACCCCTCACCACACCCACAATTCAGTTTTACAAACTTTGCCTCCCTATGGAGGTGGTGAAGTTTGTGCTTGATTTTCTTCTGTGATATGCGCTTCTCAGCATTTTGAAGCCCGATTCCTCTCAGAGTTCAGTGAATGTCAGAGGGATGTGAAGGGAGTATCACCTATTAAATTCTATGTTTTTCCTCGTGGGAAATCTTTTCATAGGTTCTCTGTTATGGGTGTCTTTCGGTAAGTATGTTTTCATTACTTAAGACACTCTCAGCTATGGTTTGGCACTTTATGTATTAATGTAAAGTTCTAAATATATGTATTGTACTTATATTTGCCATTAGTCAGGTTTATGTATATTTCCTTTTGCAGACTATCAGTTTCAAAATTGGGAAAACATATTTAGGAAGTTATTTTTTCTTATCTGGGGTATAGTCTTTTCTTCAAAATTGACTGTTTTCATTAAATTTTGCGGGCAAAATTAGGCTCGCGAGGCCGCAAAATGCTAATATTTATTGTGTCATTCTTGGTGCGAGAATTTTTTTGGTTTGAAGGTACGTTCGGTGATGCAAATTCGCCATTTCCGGCGTCTTAGTTGACGCCAGGTTCCTTGCACAAGGTTGTGTCTGCCATCACGGGAGTTGCGTCATTTCCAGATGTTGTTAGCGCCAAAAAATTTCATTTTGCATTGCGCGTCATACTTGGCACCAAATAATTTTATTATTTAAACCCCACTTCCTATGTGCCTCTTGCCTTTTCTATGTTCAGAGGGCTATGCTGTTTGCATTTTTTTCAGATTCCTGAAATTGCCATATAAGGAAATTGATCATTTTGCTTTATATGTTGTTTTTTCTCTTACATTTGCAAGAATAGGCCTGGTACTTCTTTTATTCCTTCTGCTAGGTTTAAAATGTTGTATCCTTTGCCAGCAATTAGATTGGAGTTTTGGGAAAAAATCCCCAAAGTTGATGGGGCTATCTCTACTCTTGCCAAATGTACTACTATCCCTATGGAAGATAGTACTTCCTTTAAGGGCCCTTTAGATAGGAAACTTGAATCTTATCTAAGGAAAGCTTATTTATATTCTGCTATCTTCTCAGGCCTACCATTTCTATGGCTGATGTTGCAGCTGCATCAAAGTTTAGCATAACAGGAAACAGATCCTGATTTGTCTAGCATTGTTTGCTTCAATATGCTAATCATTTTATCTGTGATGCTATTTTTGATATAATCAAAATTGATGTTAAATCTATGTATTTAGCTATTTTAGCTAGAAGAGCTTTGTGGCTCAAATATTGGAATGCTGACATGGTATCTAAGTCTAGATTACTATCTCTTTCTTTCCAAGGTAACAATTTATTTGGTTCTCAGTTGGGTTCAATTATTTCAACTGTTACTGGGGGGAAGGGAGTTTTTTTTTACCACAGGATAAAAGATCTAAGGGTAAATCTAAAGCTTCTAAACGTTTTCGTTCTTTTCAACAGAATAAGGAACAGAAAGCCAATCCTTCCCCCAAAGAATCTGGTTCCAATTGGAAACCCTCTTCAAGTTGGAATAAATCCAAGCCTTTTAAGAAACCAAAGCCAGCCCCCTGGTCTGCATGAAGGTGCGGCCCTCATTCCAGTTCAGCTGGTGGGGGGCAGATTAAAAGTTTTCCAAAACATTTGGGCAGTTTCTGTCCAAAATCAATGGATTCAGAGCATTGTCTCTCAAGGGTATCGAATAGGATTCAGAGTAAGACCTCCAGTGAGAAGATTTTTTCTCTCACGCGTTCCAGCAAATCCAGTGAAGGCTCAGGCTTTTCTGAAGTGTGTTTCAGATCTAGAGCTTTCAGGGGTAATTATACCAGTTCCGTTTCAGGAACAGGGTCTGGGGTTTTATTCAAATCTTTTTATTGTCCCAAAGAAAGAAAATTCATTCAGGCCAGTTCTGGATCTGAAAATTTTGAACCGTTTTGTAAGAGTGCCAACTTTCAAAATGATGACTATAAGCACTATTTTGCCTTTTGTTCAGCAAGGTCATTATATGTCCACAATAGACTTACAGGATGCATATCTTCATATTCTGATTCATCCAGACCACTATCGGTTTCCGAGATTCTCTTTTCTAGACAAGCATTACCAATTTGTTGCTCTTCCATTTGGCCTAGCGACAGCTCCAAGAATATTTTCAAAAGTTCTTGGTGCCCTACTCTCTGTAATCAGAGAACAGGGTATTGTGGTGTTTCCTTATTTGGACGATATCTTGGTACTAGCTCAGTCTTTACATTTTGCAGAATCTTATACGAATCAACTAGTGTTGTTTCTTCAAAGACATGGTTGGAAGATCAATTTACCAAAAAGTTCCTTGATTCCTCAGACAAGGGCCACTTTTTTAGGTTTCCAGATAGATTCAGTGTCCATGACTCTGTATTTAACAGGAAAGAGACAAATGAAATTGGTTTCAGCCTGTCAGAACCTTCAGTCTCAATCATTCCCTTCAGTGGCTATGTGCATGAAGGTTTTAGGTCTCATGACTGCAGCATCGGACGCGATCCCCTTTGCTCGTTTTCATATGAGACCTCTCCAGCTTTGTATGCTGAATCAATGGTGCAGGGATTATACAAAGATATCACAATTAATATAATTAAATCCCAATGTTTAACTTTCTCTGACTTGGTGGTTAAATCACCACCATATAATTAAAGGGGCCTCTTTTGTTCGTCCAACCTGGACTGTAATCACAACAGATGCAAGTCTTTCAGGTTGGGGAGCTGTCTGGGGATCCCTGACAGCACAAGGGGTTTGGAAATCTCAAGAAGCGAGGTTACCAATCAATATTTTAGAACTCCGTGCTATTTTCAGGGCTCTTCAGGTTTGGCCTCTGTTGAAGAGAGAACCATTCATTTGTTTCAGACAGACAATATCACAACTGTGGCATATGTCAATCATCAGGGTGGGACTCGCAGTCCCCTAACTATGAAAGAAGTATCTTGGATACTTTCTTGGGCAGAATCCAACTCTTGTCTAATTTCTGCGGTACATATCCCAGGTGTAGGCAACTGGGAAATGGATTATCTCAGCCGTCAGACTTTACATCTGGGGGAGTGGTTTTTCCATCCAGATGTGTTTTTTTCAGATTGTTCAGATGTGGGGTCTTCCAGAAATAGATCTGATGGCTTCCCATCTAAACAAGAAACTTCCCAGGTACCTGTCTAGGTCCAGGGATCCTCAGGCGGAGTCGGTGGATGCGTTAGCAGTTCCTTGGTTTTACCAACCTGCTTATATCTTCCCACCTCTAGTTCTTCTTCCAAGAGTGATCTCCAAGATCATCATGGAACATTCATTTGTGTTTCTGGTAGCACCAGCATGGCCTCACAGGTTCTGGTATGCGGACCTTGTCCGGATGTCCAGTTGTCAACCTTGGCCGCTTTCTTTAAGACCAGACCTTCTGTCTCAAGGACCGTTTTTCCATCAGGATCTCAAATCATTGAATTTGAAGGTATGGAAATTGAACGCTTAGTGCTTAGTCATAGAGGTTTCTCTGACTCAGTGATTGATACTATGTTACAGGTGCGTAAATCTGTTTCTAGGAAGATTTATTATTGAGTTTGGAAGACTTATATTTCATGGTGTTCTTCTCATAAATTCTCCTGGCATTCTTTTAGAATTCCTAAAATGTTATAGTTTCTTCAGGATGGTTTGGATAAAGGTTTGTCTGCAAGTTTTTTGAAGGGACAAATTTCTGCTCTTTCTGTTTTATTTCACAGAAAGATTGCTAAGCCTCCTGATATTTACTGTTTTGTTCAGGCTTTGGTCCGTATCAAGCCTGTCATTAAATCAATCTCTCCTCCTTGGAGTCTTAATTTGGTTTTGAAAGCTTTACAGGCTCCTTTTAGCTATCTCTTCTGCTAGAAGAATTTCTGAATTATCTGCTCTTTCTTGTGAGTCACTTGGCAGTTTTGCGGACTTCATTTAAATTTTTACCTAAAGTTGTGAATTCTAACAACATTAATAGGGAAATTGTTGCCCCTTCTTTGTGTCCTAATCCTAAGAATTCTTTGGAGAGATCCTTACATTCTCTGGATGTTGTAAGAGCTTTGAAATATTATGTTGAAGCTACTAAAGATTTCAGGAAGACTTCTAGTCTATTTGTTGTCTTTTCCAGTTCTAGGAAAGGTCAGAAAGCTTCTGCCATTTCCTTGGTATCTTGGTTAAAGCTTTTGATTCATAAGGCTTATTTGGAGTCGGGTCAGGCCCCGCCTCAAAGAATCACAGCTCATTCTACTAGATTAGTCTCAACTTCATGGGCTTTTAAGAATGAAGCTTCAGTTGATCAGATTTGCAAAGAAGCGACTTGGTCTTCTTTGCATACATTTACTAAATTCTACCGTTTTGATGTATTTGCCTCTCTGGAAGCAGTTTTTGGTAGAAAAGTTCTTCAGGCAGCTATTTCAGTTTGATTCCGCTGCTTATGTTTTAAGTTTTTTCTTTTCAATTATGAGAAAAACTTATTTTTTTTGGTTGTGGATTTAATTTTTTCAGCGGAAAATGGCTGTTTTTATTTTATCCCTCCCTCTCTAGTAAATCTTTTTCTGCTCATCAATATTTCTTAGTTGTCTTGATTACACTGCCCTCTTAAGGTCATTCCACAGCATCTTTATTAGGTTAAGGTCGGGACTCTGACTTGTCAATTCCAAAACACAAATCTTTTTCATATATATATGCATGTGTATATAGATAGATTCACTGCATTCACTGAACAGCAACAGGAAGCCAGTTTCTTGCCCATGCTCAGCATAGTACTTTTACAGTATGATAGAAGGCAACTGGAGAAATTAAAGGACTATTAAATGGACAGATAGGGCATGCAATTTTAAACAACTTTACAATTTACTTTTATAATCAAATGTGCTTTGTTCTTTTGGTATTCTTTGTGCAAAGCTAAACCTAGGTAGGCTCATATGCTAATTTCTAAGCTCTTGAAAGCCGCCTCTTATCTGGATGCATTTGACAGTTTTTCACAGCTAGAGGGCATTAGTTCATGTGTGACAAATAGATAGCATTGTGCTCACACCCGTGGAGTTACCACAGACTCGTATACATATATACTGTGAACTTCCTTATATGCTCAGCAGTTGCTGGTGTCTCAGAAAGTGTGCATTTAAAAAGGCACAATTTGATAATGGAAATAAATTGGAAAGTCTCTCTTAAAAGTTTAACTCTCTTTGAAAGTTTAATCATGAAAGTTTAATTATGACTTAAGTGTCCCTTTAAAGGGACACAAAACCAATTTTTTTTCTTTCATGATTCAGAGCATGTAATTTTAAGAAACTTTCTAATTTTACCCCTATTATCAATTTTTCTCTGTTTCATATGTCTTTATTTACAGGCATATTCAGTCACGTATACAAAACTGTAACTTAATCCAGTAAAACTATTTGCCAAAAAGCTGTTAGCTATTTTATTTTTTGTTTTTGTCTACAATTATAGATTTGGCTATGTTTTCATTTTGATACAGTCATACAGTTTGGTGACATTAGTTGCAATATGAAGATATTTTGCAAATCAATTCCTCTCTGAACTACAATTCAAATAATCATATATTTTACTGTGTACGTTTTCTACAGAGGCATGTTTTGATTGTAAAATGATGACAGAATAAAGGAATGCTATCACAGCAAAAGCCTAAGGCACTACTAGTAAATGTTAATGGTATTTTGCCAGACTGATGATTAGTGAGTCAAACTGTTTTCTATTTTCTTTTCCAACTACTTATCCAAAGTCCATCTGATAAATTTCTACACTGATGAGTTCCTAACATTAGAGAGAGATCAAAATACTTAAACAGTTCTGTAATGCTCAACTGGAAATCCTTATATTTTTTGTTTTGTTATAGATTTCCTAAAGTTAATTTTAAGACTGTTATAAAGAAACACAAATATTGGATAGTATAAACAAACATGCACATTAATTTGTGAAAGATACCAATGTTTACCAACAAGGTGTGAGCAAATTAATTATTTTTAATTGTGGCATTTATATAATTAAACAAAAGAACTAGCTAATTTAAAAGTATTGGTATTTATAATAGTGAACGTTAAAGGGACATTTGAAAGTGATGAATCAAAGCTGTAAAAAGCTGACTAGAAAATATCACCTGAACTTCTCTATGTAAAATAGAAAGATATTTTACCTTAACCCCTTAATGACTGCAGCACTTTTCCATTTTCTGTCCGTTTGGGACCAAGGCTATTTTTACATTTTTGCGGTGTTTGTGTTTAGCTGTAATTTTCGTCTTACTCATTTACTGTACCCACACATATTATATACCGTTTTTCTCGCCATTAAATGGACTTTCAAAAGATACCATTATTTTCATCATATCTTATAATTTACTATAAAAAACATTATAAAATATGAGGAAAAAATGGAAAAAAACACACTTTTTCTAACTTTGACCCCCAAAATCTGTTACACATCTACAACCACCAAAAAACACCCATGCTAAATAGTTTCTAAATTTTGTCCTGAGTTTAGAAATACCCAATGTTTACATGTTCTTTGCTTTTTTTGCAAGTTATAGGGCCATAAATAAAAGTTACACTTTGCTATTTCCAAACCACTTTTTTTTCAAAATTAGCGCTAGTTACATTGGGACACTAATATCTTTCAGGAATCCCTGAATATCCATTGACATGTATATATTTTTTTTTCGAAGACATCCCAAAGTATTGATCTAGGCCCATTTTGGTATATTTCATGCCACTATTTCACCGCCAAATGCGATCAAATAAAAAAAAATTGTTCACTTTTTCACAAATTTTTTCACAAAGTTTAGGTTTCTCACTGAAATTATTTACAAACAACTTATGCAATTATAGCATAAATGATTGTAAATGCTTCTCTGGGATCCCCTTTGTTCAGAAATAGCAGACATATATGGCTTTGGTGTTGCTTTTTGGTAATTAGAAGGCTGCTAAATGCCACTGCGCACAATACGTGTATTATGCTCAGCAGTGAAGGGGTTAATTAGGGAGCATGTAGGGAGCTTCTAGGGTTAATTTTAGCTTTAGTGTAGTGTAGTAGACAACCCCAAGTATTGATCTAGGCCCATTTTGGTATATTCCATGCCACCATTTCACCGCCAAATGCGATCAAATTAAAAAAAACGTTAATTTTTTCACAATTTTAGGTTTCTCACTGAAATCATTTACAAACAGCTTGTGCAATTATGGCACAAATGGTTGTAAATGCTTCTCTGGGATGCCCTTTGTTCAGAAATAGCAGACATATATGACTTTGGCAATGCTTTTAGGTAATTAGAAAGTCGCTAAATGCTGCTGCGCATCACACGTGTATTATGGCTAGCAGTGAAGGGGTTAATTAGGTAGTTTGTAGGGAGCTTGCAGGGTTAATTTTAGCTTTAGTGTAGAGATCAGCCTCCCACCTGACACATCCCACCCCCTGATCCCTCCCAAACAGCTCCCTTCCCTCCCCCATCCCACAATTGAACCCGCCATCTTAAGTACTGGCAGAAAGTCTGCCAGTACTAAAATAAAAGTTTTGGGGTTTTTTTTTAAAAGAAAAAAAAAAGCATATTTACATATGCTGTGTTTAGGATTCCCCCCTTAACTCCCAACCTCCCTGATCCCCCCCAAAACAGCTCTCTAAGCCTCCCCCTCAGCCTTATTGGGGGCCATCTTGGGTACTGGCAGCTGTCTGCCAGTACCCAGTTTGAACAATCAAATGTTTATTTTTTTATTTTTTTTTTATTTTTTCTGTAGTGTAGCTCCCCCCCCCCACGCACCAACCCCCACCACCTAAATTACACCTAATGGGGTTTTTTTTTACATTAAATGTCCCACTTTTATTTAGCTTTGGGACACATTTTTTCTGTAGTGTAGCGGCTCCCACCTGCTCCCTCCCCGTGCACGCGCCCGCCCCCGCCCCCTCGTGCACGTGCGCGCGCCCGCGCGCTCCCCCGGTCATCCCCGCCCACGATCCCGCCCCCCTCCACATGACCAGGGCCATCGATGGCCGCCACCCACCTCCCATACCGGCTCCCACCCACCAACGATACCGGCCATCGATGTCCGGTGCAGAGAGGGCCACAGAGTGGCTCTCTCTGCATCGGATGGCCGTAAAAGGTTATTGCAGGATGCCTCCATATCGAGGCATCACTGCAATAACCGGAAAGCAGCTGGAAGCGAGCAGGATCGCTTCCAGCTGCTTTCCACACCGAGGACGTGCAGGGTACGTTCTCAGGCGTTAACTGCCTTTTTTCTGAGGACGTACCCTGCACGTCCTCGGTTATTAAGGGGTTAAAATGTCCTAAGTATTCACACCCCATTGTAAAGGACTTTAAGCAGCCAATCAGTATGGCTGTCCCGGGACCTGCAAGGGAGCATGCTTCATGCACACTCATGTTATTTCCCTATTCAATATAGGGAAATTTACATTTCTTCCTTTTTTTTTTTAAACCTGCAGCTGGGCAGTAATTGAAAGATAACTTTTTACAGTACACTTACTCTGGTGAACTGAGGAACTTTTGAGGTAAAATATCTTCCTTTCTTACATAGAGATGTTCTTGTGATATTTTCCTGTCAGCTTTTTACAGTTATGCTGCATCACTTTCAAGTGATTTAGCATATAAGTAGTATGTCCCTTTACGTAACAAAATACCTTAGATGTTTTTAATGGTAATTTCAAAATGATGCTAGTTACATGGACATGAAACCCAATTTTGTTCTTCATGATTCAGATAGAGCATGCAACTTTTCAATGTACTTGTATTATCTAATTTGATTGGTATCTTTTTGGGAAAATCATACATAGGTAGGCTCAGGAGCAGCAATATACTGCTAAGCTGCTTATTGGTGGCTGCATGTCTGTATTTCTTGTGACTTGCTCACTCAAAAGTGTTCAGCTAGTTCCAATCAGATCATTACTGCTTCTTCAACAAAGGATGCCAAGAAATTAAGCACATTTCATAATAAAAGTACATTGGAAAGTTGTGTAAAATTGTATGCTCTATAATAATGAAAGAAAATTTGTTTCATGTCTCTAGTCAAAAAGGATGATCTTCCTGGAGTCATTCTGCAGTAATTGATGACTTCAGACAAGTTATCAGAAGCCATCCTGAAGTTTGCCTACAGGCCAAAACATTTAAATTAGATGACTCTGTTCATGCTTGTGAAGTAATCAGTAGGTTAATCTGCTAATCATTCTGAAGTCATCACCCAGAATTTTACCTTAGTTGATGACTTTACAAGCCTGATGATGTGCGATGATGTGAAAATGACTTCTATGTAGTTTGATGCTCATCAAATGACTCCAGGATGGTCTCTAAATAAATCCTGTTTGTCTTGGGGTCCCTTTAAGTCTTGATAAATTACCTTGAATTTGTAAAAAATAAACAGTTTTTGTTGTATTTTTTAAGACATAAGATAGTTGAACAGTGTTATGACAAGGTTAGTAAAGCCATGGATATAGGATGAGTATATCTAGGGAAATTAATCAATACTTAGACCACAGAACACCCTTTCCAAATATTTCCAAATACGGTTTTATCCTTAAAAAAGATGTCCACTTCAGAAAGTGGCATTACCACTCAAGTGCATTGAGACTTGTTTCCAACAGCGGCCAGTTGGAAAGGCTGCTATTTTAATTGAAGATAGAGAACTTCAGCCGTGTGTACACATGGAACAGCAACAGATAAAAGGGAAATACTACTATTTACAGAAAATCACTTCTATTTTTTACTAACATACTAACATAGAGTGATTAAATTGTCATCATATGTGTGTTAATAGCAGCTAAGGGGGTGTTGAATTACTATTTGTTGTGCTACTGGCAGTAAATATGGTTAACTCACAATTCCCTGTGTAATACTGAATGCCAACAGGTGTGAAATAACTGTTCTTTGTATTACTGGTCGCCAAGAGTGTCAAGCACTGTGTGGTTGAAATAAATATATGTTAGGTTAGAACCTAGGTTTAGAACTGGGTGGAACCTAGTAATCGATTTTGGGAAGGAATCATTGAATATACCCTTAGGCTGAATCCTCTGGCCTTTTTTCAACCTAGTCATGGCCAAAGAGTTGGAAGAAAAAAATCCTATGACTAAGCGCCACTTGGGGCGCGAAACACATCAGTACAGCTTACTCCTTGATTCCTGCATGTTGATGGAATTTTTAACCATGTAAATAAAGTCCATTTTTTATTTTTCCCCTCCGAGTGTTCAGGATATCGTTTTTTTTGGAAGAATAAAATCCCCATTATTATATTTGAGTTGTTCTCTTTGATATTTAATTTACTTAATGAC
Organism: Bombina bombina; assembly: GCF_027579735.1. Taxonomy (NCBI): domain Eukaryota; kingdom Metazoa; phylum Chordata; class Amphibia; order Anura; family Bombinatoridae; genus Bombina; species Bombina bombina. The sequence continues at coordinate 1,166,616,687 of NC_069500.1, read as the reverse complement.
AAATCACCTATGAATTCTTTCCATCATCCTAAAACATATTTCCTCTAATTTTAACACAATCATCGTCCCTTCTACATCTCCTTTAACAAAAGCTTTAACGCCTAAGACCCTTTAACCTAAATGGCATATACAAAATTATATTTGACTGACTCAAACAAAGTACATTTTTGTAAGATGTATTTATTCAAGTAAATTTATATTTTTATAATTTTAACCAGCAGCCATCATAAGCTATCACTAAATCAATCAGCAGCACGTATCAAAACCAATTTGTGACCCAATTAAAAACTGTATTTAAATAATTTTTGTGCCTGTAGTATAAAACTGTTGCATGTATTACATTTCAGCATATTAGAAGTTTTAACCATAGCAAAAATAACTGAATTTATTGCCAGAGGACTTGAATTAAAATAGTATATCTATTCTTGTGTAAAAATAATCAAAATCTATTCTGCAGAATATAATATATTAGGTTTATTTAAACATAAAGGGGAATTGATGCTGTTTGCACATGCAGTAAAACAGTAATAGACACACTGCAGTGCTTGTATGATGTAATAGTTTGTTCCGTTTTGGTTGTAATAACGTTTAATGTGATTTTAGTTGTCCATAGGGAAATTGCTTTAAATGTTATAGCAATTTGGAATTGAAACACATTTAAATGTAACATAAATTTTGAACATAGGTGCTTTGAGGTCAAACATTAGATTTTAACTAAGTAATCACTAGAGACTAAATAAAGTTTTTTTTCTTCTCTGTATGCACTGAAAATCTATAGTCAGTTATTGGGGACACTCAAAATATTTTTCATACAAATATCTTTCAGGTTAAAAAGGGGGCTAAAGTAGCAGAGGCAAATGCTAAAACATTGCAAACACCGCTGCTAAAAAATACATGCACACTCCTGAGCATACCTAGGGTTTTTGTTTTATAAAGGAAATCAAGAGAACAACATAAATGCAGTGTTAGAATCACAAAAATATAATTTTTACTTTATTTTCCCTTTATAAAAAAATCTGTCTTGGGTAGAATTATGCTTAAAGAACACATTACACCTGGGACTAACATGGACAAAGTAGGATTTATCTATACCAAGAAAGCTACTCAAATTCCTGTGGAACAGAAAAAATCAAATAAAAAAATAGATAAAAAATATATTGATGTTGTTTCATTTTTACAAGATACAATAAAATCTGCTGGGTCTATATTAGCCATATGCAGACCTTACAGAGTTATATGCCTGATGAAACAGCACTATAGCTGAGAAACGCGTTGCATGATTATATAGGGGGATCTGTTTGCCCTTCCCTATTGTTCCAGCCTTTTAATTGGTTTTAATAAATCTACCTTTTGTTATATTTTAACCTGGAACTATTTCTGATCTACTCTACTTAACACACCATTTGCATTCCCATTACTGGGACTGCTCCCGCCTGTTGTGGGAGCTTTGAACATTACCTGGACACACTACCTGATTTGCTGGGGTTCATCACCTGGATTATCCACCTTTCCAATCCCAGAGGGGGGTATCCGGATTGTCCCTGGAGACACGCTGGATGTTTCAGCAAACTGGGTTGCTGTTGAGTACCCAGTCCGCGTCTAATAGCACTGTCTGAGTGCTCCTACAGAATGTGAGTACCCTGGTGTGGGCCTTGTTGTCTTACATATCTGTTTTTACTGGTACACACATAGCACCTCTCTCTTCCTCTTTTTCATCTTTTTCTTTGTACAGACCTTACAGAGAATGACACTTCTAAATGCAATAAGGAATGATAGACAATGATGAGTTTCCTGCAGGCTATGCTTCTCTAGAAATTAATGGGACTCATTTATAATGTCATCAGTGTCACAATTTATTATGTGTATGTGATCAGCTACAAAGTCCACAGGAGTGCAGAATGTATGTATGGAATTTCCTGGCTTCTGTGCATGTGAGCTAGTGTACAAAGCCATGCAGTTTCTGATATTAGAGTGAGAACATAAATGTTTACTTACCAAATATTTATTCCCATTTAACTAGTGTTACAAAAAGAGGGGATACATATTCCATTGTCTCTTCATGGAACTCTTCTTAGAAAGCAAGACCTTACAGTAGCCTTTACAAATCAAGTAATTGTATTGTGTGCATTAACCTGTAACAATGGAACCATTTCCAATTGGAATGTAGTCATATTTGTACTTGAAGCCACAAATGACACTGGAGTGCTGTGCACACTATTCAGCCTGTCAATTTGATTAATTGAAACTCATTATTTTAACCCTCATCCTTCTTTATCTGTTTTCAGTGACAGGAAGACAATCTTTATACCATCATATAGAACCACTGAAAAGCTTTAAATGAACTCTTTCTTTTCGCTACCCAGCTATTGGAAAGACTAGTCTAAAGCCAGGTAACATACACATTCTCTTCTCTAGTTACCATTTTGCTTTTCCCAGCCTCTTTCTGTAAACTTAACTGGCATTGACTTGTTTACTCATTCTCTTCATCTAAAGAATACATCTTTTTTTTCTGTAACTTTTACTTTAATGTCACATTTCAAGACCTCTTCTACTCACTTACCACTATATAGTGGTATAAATAATTCTGGTTTTGGGGACTCTGTTATTCTGCATTGACACCCTCTCACTTTGTAGGCTAGTTCTCTATGCTATCATTCCCAGCTATAAAGAAATGAGAGTCAAATCTATCATTACTTTAAATTTTATTCTTTTCCATATTTTAACAAATTGCCTATGTACATTTTTTTCAAAGTAAAAAGCTATTGTTATTTCCCCTTATATTATACATATTCTACTTACTACAGATATTTCAACAACTGCAACATCAGCTCTTATAATAACGAACACAACTGTATTTTAATTTTTCATTCCAAAGTTACATACGGTAATACCTGTAACATATAAAATATATTTCTGATCATTGTATCTGCTGTATTGTAGCTGACTGCATTTTCTTAAACTTCATATCCTTTTAATCATTATTAAAATCACGTATATATATTTATGTGTGCAAAGTAATTCCTTTGTAAAATATTGAATAAGTATTTTAAATTAATCTCCATCTGAATTGTAATGTATCTTTGACTTAGCTCTCTCCCTTCCAGCACATTTGAAATGCTTTTAGCAAACTCATCCCTCTCACACAGCAATTGATCCACTAGTCCACTACGACTTGATAGATAAGAGCACTTGGTCAGGTTTTGCCCTCTGCAATGTATTCAAAGTAAGTGAAAGGACTGTGAGCTACTACATATTCTGTTTTGGGTGACTAATCCGTTCTGTAATCTCTAATAGTCGTGCCTGCTTTTTATTTTTTTAATCTACACCAACTTTGTAGAATTTACTTTGTTATTAAAAACAGACTCTGAGAAATGTATTATTTTATTCATTAGAAATGTAAGGCAGAAATGTGTAAAGCAAATAGTTTCTTAACTTTATAACATTTAGGGAAACTAGTAGTGATGTACAAACAAAAGACTTTTTTATTTTTTTTGCATACTGATGTAATTATGACTGATAACTGTTATCATGAAACAAACATTACAATCTTACTAATAAAAAAATAAAATAAAAAAAGTATACACATCACAGTTATTACCATTTAGTGAAGTAAGTAAAAATACCATAATGCATGTAAGTAATCAAGTTGTAACAGTGCATACTAAGCACTAGATGGGGGTGTACACTAAATAAATGACTAAAATAGCATACGATACTATAATACAAAAATAGTATAATACAAAACAGTTGTAAGCAAATGTAGTCATAATTCTTAGACTATTGAGCATCACACATTAGTATTGAATATAATCATATTTTAGTAAAATGTTTTCTGCTTTTTAATATCACATAATGATCTGCTACTACTGTCTATTTCTTTTTTTTCTAGGTTATTTGCAAATGAAGTGTATTAATATACTACTTCTCTACTTCCTCTAAGGACCTCACAGGCTGTCTTAAAGAATACCCCAGATGTTGCCACATATTTGTGTGATGATGTCACAGAAACCCAGAAGTGCCTTGCAAAATTCTGCAGCATAATGAAGCTAGATGAAGGAGGCTAGATAAACCCATCCATCACAACTTCATTCTTTGCTACCAATCCCCCCCCCCCCCATTAATTTTTGTTGGGAGCAAATCTCACTAAAAAGGCCTACCCCAAGAAATAATTATATGAAAGAGGCCAAACCCTTTATTCAAAAGAAGTATAGCTGGCTGATCACTAAGCCTTAAGATAACATCTAAAAAAATATATATAGGGGTCAAATGAAGTCCTTAACATTAAAAATGTTATAAATACACCTAAAAGTTATTATTTAAAATTTTTGAGTTAAACACATGCCTTATATTCCACCCTGGAAACACCAAGCACTGCTGCTCTTGAGTAGGGCATGACTGGTAAGCAAACCAGGACCGATATACACTCATAGCTGACATTCACAAAACATGTCCTGCTCAGGAGCATCAATATATTTTGGTTCTGATTCAGGACTTAGCAATGAGTTTAACTTAATTCTTCCCTATGTTGCTGTAGTATTACATTTACTTTAAATAGAGATTAGGCACGGAGCAATTTAGCACCCTTATATGTTTTATGGTGACTCATCCTCAGTTCCTAATGAAACACTATTTACAATAAAATGTAAATGCAAGAAGCGACTAAAAACTCAAGAGCAGTATAGCACATGTATACAGTAGGTTAGGCAACCTGAAAGTAAGACATTAACTGAGGCACATTTATATATCATTTCCAACATTTGAAAAACATTTACAGGAACACTTTGCAGCAGAGCAATAAAGTGAGCAAGTCACTGAAGTATAAAAAAATTAGCTGTTCTGATCCACCCTAAAACACCCAATGAAATTGCACACAAAATATTAAGTATTGATTTATTATAACTAGTCTGCAAACTGCAGGTTTATTGTAGATGCCAGTTAATCAGATTACATTTATTTTATTACTCCAATACATAGTGCAGCAGGCTCAGATTCCACCATATGCAAAGAAAGAAATATATCTAAGACCAACAAGGGTGTTATGTCTGATTCCCACAGCTTCAGGTGTCCATGTCAAGCCCACAACTCAAGGTCGGTTTTTACAATGTGGGACATATATCAGGGAGCAATGTGCCAAAACTGTGACTCATATATAATATTTACCTATAGAGCAAATGGGTTTCCTGACCAAATAAATTATGTTAATCAATCATATTTACGGTGAAGAGTTTTTTTGCTTACTTTTTTTTTTTACTTATCTTACATAACACAAAAAATATAACCTACTCAATTTTTTTCCTTGGATTTTCTCATTCATTTTGCTCATGTTAATAACAAAACTTTTTTTCATTTTGAACAGATAGTAAAAAAAATTGCTCATAAGTTTAAATTGCATTAAAATGGGTTAGGTACACTTCCACAAATCTGGAGCGCTCTAGATGTGTGGAAGTGTATTTGGTGTTGCTGCAAGACAAGCAGTTGTTTGGAGGAACAGCACTGGGAAAACAGGCTAATCTGAGGGTATCTCTTTCAAGGAAACATTTGTCTTGAATATTGCTACAATCTTGCAACTATTTCCTCTTCTGGCAACAAAAAGTATGACTGTCACTTTGTGGTACTGGACATTGCACTAACATTCGGCTAGATTACGAGTTTTGCATTATGAGGGGTGCGGTGCTAACTTGTAAGTTATTGTCACCGCTCACTTCCCTACAGCGCTGGTATTACAGGTTTATAAAAACCCGGCATTATCAGGCAAGAAGTGAGCGTAGAGCAAAATTGTGCTCCATACCGCACGCCAATACCAGCGCTGCTGAAAGCCGCGGTGAGCTGGTTGTACGTGCTCGTGCACGATTTCCCCATAGACATCAATGGAAAGAGCCGGCTGAAAAAAAGTCTAACACCTTCAGAAAAGCAGCGTAAAGCTCCGTAACGCAGCCCCATTGATTCCTATGGGGAAACAAAATTTATGTTTACACCTAACACCCTAACATGAACCCCGAGTCTAAACACCCCTAATCTTATACTTATTAACCCCTAATCTGCCGCCCCCAACATCACCGACACCTACATTATATTTATTAACCCCTAATCTGCCGCCCCTGACATTGCCAACACCTACATTATACTTATTAACCCCTAATCTGCCACCCCCGACATAGCAGACACCTACATTATACTTATTAACCCCTAATCTGCCGCTCCAGACATCGCCACCACTATAATAAACAAATTAACCCCTAAACCGCCACACTCCCTCATCACAAACACTAGTAAAATATTATTAACCCCTAATCTGCCACCCCTAACATCGCCGCCACCTACCTACATTTATTAACCCCTAATCTGCCGCCCCCAACGTCGCTGCCACTATACTAAATTTATTAACCCCTAAACCTAAGTCTAACCCTAACCCCCCTATCTTAAATATAATTAAAATAAATCTAAATAAAAATTACTATCATTACCTAAATAATTCCTATTTAAAACTAAATACTTACCTGTAAAATAAACCCTAAGCTAGCTACAATATAACTAATAGTTACATTGTATCTATCTTAGGGTTTATTTTTATTTTACAGGCAAGTTTGTATTTATTTTAACTAGGTAGAATAGTTACTAAATAGTTATTAACTATTTACTAACTACCTAGCTAAAATAAATAAAAATTTACCTGTAAAATAAAACCCAATCTGAGTTACACTAACACCTAACCTTACACTACAATTAAAAAAAATAACCTAAATTAAATACAATTACCTAAATTAAAAAAACAAACAAACACTAAATTACACAAAATAAAAAAGAAATTATCAGATATTTAAACTAATTGCACCTAATCTAAAAGCCCTATCAAAATAAAAAAAGCCCCCCCAAAATAAAAAAAGAAACCCTAGCCTAAACTACCAATAGCCCTTAAAAAGGCCTTTTGCAGGGCATTGCCCCAAAGAAAACATAATTTATGCTTACCTGATAAATTCCTTTCTCCTGTAGTGTAGTCAGTCCACGGGTCATCCATTACTTATGGGATATTAACTCCTCCCTAACAGGAAGTGCAAGAGGATCACCCAAGCAGAGCTGCTATATAGCTCCTCCCCTCTACGTCACACCCAGTCATTCGACCGAAAACCAAACGAGAAAGGAGAAACTATAGGGTGCAGTGGTGACTGGAGTATAATTTAAAATTTAGACCTGCCATAAAAAACAGGGTGGGCCGTGGACTGACTACACTACAGGAGAAAGGAATTTATCAGGTAAGCATAAATTATGTTTTCTCCTGTTAAGTGTAGTCAGTCCACGGGTCATCCATTACTTATGGGATACCAATACCAAAGCTAAAGTACACGGATGACGGGAGGGACAGGCAGGATCTTTACACGGAAGGAACCACTGCCTGAAGAACCTTTCTCCCAAAAACAGCCTCAGAAGAAGCAAAAGTGTCAAATTTGTAAAATTTGGAAAAAGTATGAAGAGAAGACCAAGTTGCAGCCTTGCAAATCTGTTCAACAGAGGCCTCATTCTTAAAGGCCCACGTGGAAGCCACAGCTCTCGTAGAATGAGCTGTAATTCTTTCAGGAGGCTGCTGTCCAGCAGTCTCATAGGCTAAACGTATTATGCTACGAAGCCAAAAAGAGAGAGAGGTAGCAGACGCTTTTTGACCTCTCCTCTGTCCAGAATAAATGACAAACAGGGAAGAAGTTTGGCGAAAATCTTTAGTTGCCTGTAAATAAAATTTCAGGGCACGAACTACGTCTAGATTGTGCAGAAGTCGTTCCTTCTTTGAAGAAGGGTTAGGGCACAATGATGGAACAACAATCTCTTGATTGATATTCTTGTTAGTGACTACCTTAGGTAAAAACCCAGGTTTAGTACGCAGAACTACCTTGTCTGAATGAAAAATCAGATAAGGAGAGTCACAATGTAAGGCCGATAACTCAGAGACTCTACGAGCCGAGGAAATAGCCATTAAAAACAGAACTTTCCAAGATAACAGCTTGATATCAATGGAATGAAGGGGTTCAAACGGAACACCCTGTAAAACGTTAATAACTAAGTTTAAGCTCCACGGTGGAGCAACAGTCTTAAACACAGGCTTAATCCTGGCCAAAGCCTGACAAAAAGCCTGAACGTCTGGAACTTCTGACAGACGTTTGTGTAAAAGGATGGACAGAGCTGAGATCTGTCCCTTTAAGGAACTTGCAGATAAACCCTTTTCTAAACCTTCTTGTAGAAAAGACAATATCGTCGGAATCCTAACCTTACTCCATGAGTAACTCTTGGATTCGCACCAGTGTAAATATTTACGCCATATCTAATGGTAAATTTTCCTGGTAACAGGTTTCCTAGCCTGTATTAAGGTATCAATTACTGACTCCGAAAATCCACGCTTTGATAAAATCAAGCGTTCAATTTCCATGCAGTCAGCTTCAGAGAAATTAGATTTTGATGTTTGAAAGGACCCTGAATTAGAAGGTCCTGTCTCAGAGGCAGCGACCAAGGTGGACAGGATGACATGTCCACTAGATCTGCATACCAGGTCCTGCGTGGCCACGCAGGCGCTATTAGAATCACCAATGCTTTCTCCTGTTTGATCCTGGCAATCAATCGAGGAAGCATCGGGAAGGGTGGAAACACATAAGCCATGTTGAAGACCCAAGGTGCTGTCAGAGCATCTATCAGCTCCGCTCCCGGGTCCCTGGACCTGGATCCGTAACAAGGAAGTTTGGCGTTCTGGCGAGACGCCATGAGATCCAGATCTGGTTTGCCCCAACGTCGAAGTATTTGGGCAAAGACCTCCGGATGAAGTTCCCACTCTCCCGGATGAAAAGTCTGGCGACTTAGGAAATCCGCCTCCCAGTTCTCCATGCCTGGGATGTGAATCGCTGACAGGTGGCAAGAGTGAGACTCTGCCCAGCGAATAATCCTTGAGACTTCCATCATCGCTAGGGAACTCCTTGTCCCTCCCTGATGATTGATGTAAGCCACAGTCGTGATGTTGTCCGACTGAAACCTGATGAACCTCTGAGTTGCTAACTGAGGCCAAGTCAGAAGGGCATTGAGAACTGCTCTCAATTCCAGAATGTTTATTGGAAGGAGACTCTCCTCCTGAGTCCATGATCCCTGAGCCTTCAGGGAATTCCAGACAGCGCCCCAACCTAAAAGGCTGGCGTCTGGTGTTACAATTGTCCAGTCTGGCCTGCTGAAGGGCATCCCCCTGGACAGATGTGGCCGAGAAAGCCACCATAGAAGAGAATCTCTGGTCTCTTGATCCAGATTCAGCATAGGGGACAAATCTGAGTAATCCCCATTCCACTGACTTAGCATGCATAATTGCAGTGGTCTGAGATGCAGGCGTGCAAAAGGTACTATGTCCATTGCCGCTACCATTAAGCCGATTACCTCCATGCATTGAGCCACTGACGGGTGTTGAATGGAATGAAGGACACGGCAAGCATTTAGAAGCTTTATTAACCTGTCCTCTGTCAGGTAAATTTTAATTTCTACAGAATCTATAAGAGTCCCCAAGAAGGGAACTCTTGTGAGTGGTAAGAGAGAACTCTTTTCTTCGTTCACTTTCCACCCATGCGACCTTAGAAATGCCAGTACTAACTCTGTATGAGACTTGGCAGTTTGGAAGCTTGACGCTTGTATCAGAATGTCGTCTAGGTACGGAGCTACCGATATTCCTCGCGGTCTTAGTACCGCCAGAAGAGAGCCCAGAACCTTTGTAAAGATTCTTGGAGCCGTAGCTAACCCGAAGGGAAGAGCTACAAACTGGTAATGCCTGTCTAGGAAGGCAAACCTTAGATACCGGTAATGATCCTTGTGAATCGGTATGTGAAGGTAGGCATCCTTTAGATCCACTGTGGTCATGTACTGACCCCTTTGGATCATGGGTAAGATTGTCCGAATAGTTTCCATCTTGAACGATGGAACTCTTAGGAATTTGTTTAGGATCTTTAAATCCAATATTGGTCTGAAGGTTCCTTCTTTCTTGGGAACCACAAACAGATTTGAGTAAAACCCTTGTCCGTGTTCCGACCGCGGAACCGGATGGATCACTCCCATGAGTAAAAGATCTTGTACACAGCGTAGAAACGCCTCTTTCTTTATCTGGTTTGTTGACAACCTTGAAAGATGAAATCTCCCTTGTGGAGGAGAAGCTTTGAAGTCCAGAAGATATCCCTGAGATATGATCTCCAACTCCTCTCACACATCCTATCTATTAGTTAGGTGCAAGAGAATGACTGGGTGTGACGTAGAGGGGAGGAGCTATATAGCAGCTCTGCTTGGGTGATCCTCTTGCACTTCCTGTTAGGGAGGAGTTAATATCCCATAAGTAATGGATGACCCGTGGACTGACTACACTTAACAGGAGAAATCAGCTCTTTTACCTGTAAAAAAAAAATACAAACTCTCCCCAACAGTAAAACCCACCACCCACACAACCAACCCCCCCAAAAAAATCCTAACTAAAAAAACTTAAGCTCCCCATTGCCCTGAAAAGGGAATTTAGCTCTTTTTCCCCTAATCTAAAAATAAAACTCACCCAATAAGCCCTTAAAAAAATGAACACTAACCCCCGAAGATCCACCTACAGTTTTGAAGACCGGACATCCATCCTCAATGAAGCCGGAAGAAGTCTTCATCCAAGCGGCAAGAAGTCCTCAACGAAGCCGGGAGAAGTCTTCATCCAAACCGGCAGTAGTGGTCCTCCAGACGGGCAGAAGTCTTCATCCAGACGGCATCTTCCATCTTCATCCATCCGGCGAGGAGCGGGTCCATCTTCCGACATCTCTTTTTACGACGACTCTTCTGGAATGAAGGTTCCTTTAAGTGACGTCATTCAAGATGGCGTCCCTTGAATTCCGATTGGCTGATAGAATTCTATCAGCCAATAGGAATTAAAGGGTAAAAAATTATATTGGCTGATGCAATCAGCCAATAGGATTGAGCTTCAATCCTATTGGCTGATCCAATCAGCCAATAGAACTGAGCTCGCATTCTATTGGCTGTTCCAATCTTGGATGCCTTCTTGGATGACGTCACTTAAAGGAACCTTCATTCCAGAAGAGTCATCATAAGAAGAGGATGCTCCGCGCCGAATGTCTTGAAGATGGACCCTCTCCGGCCGGATGGATGAATATAGAAGATGCCGGCTTGGATGAAGACTTCTCCCGGCTTCATTGAGGACTTCTTGCCGCTTGGATGAAAACTTCTCCCGGCTTTGTTGAGGATGGATGTTTGGTCTTCAAAACTGTAAGTGGATCTTCGGGGGTTAGTGTTAGTTTTTTTTAAGGGTTTATTGGGTGGGTTTTAATTTTAGATTAGGGTTTGAGCAATGGGGAGCTTAGGTTTTTTTAGTTAGGATTTTATTTGGGGGGTTGGTTGTGTGGGTGGTGGGTTTTACTGTTGGGAGGGGTGTTTGTGTTTTTTTTTACAGGTAAAAGAGCTGATTTCTTTGGGGCAATGCCCCAAAAAAGGCCCTTTTGAGGGCTATTGGTAGTTTAGTTTAGGCTAGGGTTTTTTTTATTTTGGGGGGGCTTTTTTATTTTGATAGGGCTATTAGATTAGGTGTAATTAGTTTAAATATCTGATAATTTCTTTTTTTATTTTGTGTAATTTAGTGTTTGTTTTTTGTAATTTAGGTAATTGTATTTAGGTAATTTATTTAATTGTAGTGTAAGGTTAGGTGTTAGTGTAACTCAGGTTAGGTTTTACTTTACAGGCAAATTTGTATTTATTTTAGCTAGGTAGTTAGTAAATAGTTAATAACTATTTAGTAACTATTCTACCTAGTTAAAATAAATACAAACTTGCCTGTAAAATAAAAATAAAACCTAAGCTAGCTACAATATAACTATTAGTTATATTGTAGCTAGCTTGGGGTTTATTTTACAGGTAAATATTAAGTTTTAAATAGGAATTATTTAGTTATTAATAGTAGGTTTTATTTAGATTTATTTTAATTATATTTAAGTTAGGGTTAGATTTAGGGTTAGATTTAGGGGTTAATATGTTTATTATAGTGGCGGCGATGTCCGGAGCGGCAGATAAGTGGTTAATAAATGTAGGTAGGTGGTGGCGATGTTAGGGGAGGCAGATTAGGGGAAGGAAGAAACGGCAGGCACTGCACACAAGTATAATATGTGAAAAAAATAGTCCACTTTGTTAGTGTTGTACACGGTAAATACCAATCCAAAAAGTACAATACTGTGTGGAACTGTTCATCAAACAAGCATACAGACAGGTGGTGTGGACAAAGGCAACGATCATTGCCTTTGTCCACACCACCTGTCTGTATGCTTGTTTGATGAACAGTTCCACACAGTATTGTACTTTTTGAATTGGTATTTACCGTGTACAACAATAATAAAGTGGACTATTTTTTTCGCATATCATACTTGTGTGCAGTGGCTGCCGTTTCTTCCTTCCTCTAACATTTGGTAGTTGGATTGCGCTACCTTGGGCTACGGCACTCCAGGCTCTGGATTTACATAGCTAAATTTCCATTTCCGGTATCACCGGACGGAGGTTGTCGGCGTGCTGGAGCTACCGGATCTACTTTCCTCAATCACACGAGGCAGATTAGGGGTTAATAATATTTAACTAGTGTTTGTGATGTGATAGTGCGGCGGTTTAGGGGTTAATATGTTTATTATAGTGGCAGCGATGTCCGGAGCGGTAGATTAGGGGTTAATAAATGTAGGTAGGTGGCTGCGATGTTAGGGGTGGCAGATTAGGGGTTAATAATATTTAACTAGTGTTTGCGATGCAGGAGTGTGGTGGTTTAGGGGTTAATATGTTTATTATAGTGGAGGCGATGTCCGGAGCGGCAGATTAGGGGTTAATAAATGTAGGTAGGTGGTGGCGATGTTAGGGGCGGCAGATTAGGGGTTAATAATATTTAACTAGTGTTTGCAATGCAGGAGTGTGGCGGTTTAGGGGTTAATATGTTTATTATAGTGGTGGCGATGTCTGGAGCGGCAGATTAGGGGTTAATAAGTATAATGTAGGTGTCTGCGATGTCGGGGGTGGCAGATTAGGGGTTAATAATTTTATTTTAGTGTTTGCGATGCGGGAGGGCCTTGGTTTAGGGGTTAATAGGTAGTTTATGGGTGTTAGTGTACTTTTTAGCACTTTAGTTATGAGTTTTATGCTACAGCTTTGTAGCGTAAAACTCATAACTACTTACTTTAGATTGCGTTACAAAATCTTGTGGGATAGGCTGTACCGCACACTTTTTGGCCTCCCACAAAAAGCTTGTAATATCGGCGCTATGAAAGTCCCATTGAAAAAAGACTTTACGCAAATTGCGTAAGTTAATTTGCGTTACGGTCAAAAAAGTGTGCGGTACAGCTTTTTCACTCATAACTACTACTACTACTAGCAGCGGTAGTGAAAAAGCAGCGTTATAATCCATAACGCTGCTTTTTAACTCATAACGCAAAACTTGTAATCTAGCCGATTGTTTTCTTTTTCAAAATGGGTTAGGTGGTACATATTATGAACTCCATTTTGAACATTTATATTAATTTATATTAAATAATAATTGTCTCATCAAATTGGAGAGGAAAGATGACAACTTAAAAGTGTTGACATAGAGCAATATATTTGCAATTCATTACTTACCTTTCTCTTCAGCAAAGCTGGATCGGCGATCCCCCACCCGCTTCTCATGCTGTACTTACACAGCAATGACGAAACCGGCTTCCTCCAATCATGGTGTGGCCTCACGAGATGGGCGCTTTGGGGGGAAAGGCATGATTGGAGGAAGCCGGTTTTGTCACTGGTGACGTAAGTACAGAGGAGCTGCGGGCGGGGGATTGCCGATCCGGCTTTGCTGAAGAGAAAGGTATTTGTAAAAATCCGCTGCAATGTAAATTTTCATGAATGAAAGTGCCCATGTTTTTAATAGTATTTTTAAAAACTGGTTACTAATTCATAAAAGTTTACATTCACTTTAAGTGCTAGAGGCTCCTAGCTGCTCACAATAAAAAACAAAAAATTTTAAAACACTTAAAATTACGATTAACCCATAGGCCCGAGACTACACCTGCCTACATCCGGCGAAAACAACCCTATCCCGCATAGATTACTTCTTAGTCACCAGTTCCTTTTGTCCCCGCATAACCGACACCAAAATTGACCCCATAACTATTTCAGATCATGCCCCGGTTTCACTACACATAGACACAGATGCACCACACAGACAAGCACACAGGTGGCGATTTCCGTCACACTTATATCATGACCTCAACTTACGTAAATACCTGATAGGGGAATGGTTGGCATACAAAGAACTGAACGCACAGCATCTAGGTGACATTTCACTATTCTGGGAATCAGCAAAGGCGGTTTTGAGAGGGGTGGTTATGGCATACGCTGCCAAAGTCAGGAAAACACGGAGAGCGAGGGGGGAATTACTCTTACGCCAGATACTAAATGCCAGAAATAAATACTTGAGACACCCTACAGAACAGAAATAAATTTAGGGAGGTTAAAGACTTGAGAGACACATATCTGATACAAACAACGGTTGCTGCCCAAAACCGCTCTCAGGCTAAATATTACAGGTACAGAAACCGTACGGGGAAATTACTGGCTCGGCTCACAAGGTTAGATAGAAAACCAAACACTATAGTGGCTATCAAGGACAAAGACAATATACTTACTCAAGACTCAGAAATACAGCAGGCATTCACCTCATATTACTCTAACTTGTATGACTCTCAAGACATTGACATAGAAAAGAAAGACGCATTTTGGAGGGAGTTAACATTACCACAGTTAAATGAGGATCAGGTAATGAAACTCAATGCCCCAATTCAATCCCTAGAAATTACAAAGGCCATCGATTCGCTCCCTCTAGAAAAAACCCCGGGACCTGATGGACTGCCCGGGGAATTCTATAAAATGCTCGGTGGGGAGACGGTGGACACTCTTGCCCTATTATATAATGCAATTTTAGAAGGAAAAGCAAAATTGACCAACAGATTCGCAGAAGCGAATATTACAGTCCTCCCCAAACCTGACAGGGAACCCCTGCTCACAGCATCTTACAGATCAATCTCCCTGTTAAATTCAGACTATAAATTATTCACCAAAATATTGGCTAATAGGCTGGCGGGGGTACTCCCCCTCCTAGTTCAGGAAGATCAAACCGGGTTTGTTAAGGGAAGGTCCGCGGTTAAAAATATGAGAAATTTGCAATTAGTATTAACACACTTTTGGGAGAGACAGGGCGAGGATAGAGATCAGAATGCGAAAGAGGCCTGCCTAATTCTAGTGGACGCTGAAAAAGCATTCGATAAAATACTATGGGACCATTTATTTACCACCCTGAGACAATTTGGCATACGGGGACCCTATTTGAGAGCTATTGAGACCATATACAACACTCCCCAAGCGGCGATCCTGATAAACGGAAAGCCATCAAAGACATTCTCTCTCCTGTTTGACCTAGCATTGGAGCCCCTAGCGATTAGGATCAGGAAAGAAACAGCAGGGCTGAGTATAGGCAGGGAGACCATACACCTGTCACTCTTTGCAGATGACATGGTACTTTACACAAGAGACCCAGGGAAAACATCCCTAAAGTACTGAGGGTGATAGCTGAGTTTAGTGATATTTCGGGATACAGGATAAATAAAGATAAGTCTGAACTACTATGGCTACAGAACAATGACCCTAGTGTACCATTAGAAGATAACTTTAAAGTGATCTCACACACATTCAAATATCTAGGTATCAACCTGACTAGAAATCCCACCCAATGGTACGCAGTCAATTTTAAACCACTGCTGCAAAACCTAAAGCAGAAGCTTTTGACCTGGGCTTCACTACCCCTGACCCTATCGGGGAGAGTGGGGCTTATTAAAATGATCCTGTTCCCTAAGCTCCTCTATACCCTGCAGATGCTCCCTGAGCTGCTGCATAAAAAAGACCTTGGGACACTAAACAGGGACATTCTATACTTCATCTGGAGGGGGAAAAAACACAGAATCAGTTATCAGAAAATGACTTGTCAGCCAGAGCAGGGAGGCTTTGGACTTCCGAACATCGAATATTATAACTGGGCAGCTTTAACAAAGTATGTGATGGACTGGCTAGTGGATGGGGGGCATTTTACCAACTATGCACTAGAATCAGAAATTATCAAACCATGGTCATTAAAAATGCTCCCACACATGAATCGAGCACAGGCAGACCCCATACTGGGAGGGGCGGGTCTTTTCCGTCACCCCATAAGAGCATGGTGGAAGTTGTGCAGGACACTGGGAGTCTCGAACAATCACACAACCTTTCTGCCCCTTAGGGGTAATCCAGACTTTCCCGCAGGATTCACCACAAAACCATTTAAGCAATGGGAGGAATGGGGGGTTAAGACCCTGAAACAAATACTATCGGACGATAGGTCCACAGTCCGACCCTTTATTGAATTACAGAGAGACTATGGTATACCTAACTCGCACCATTTTGCTTACCTACAAGTCAAACATTACGTGCAAAATCTCTTGAGAACTGGGAATATGTTAGAAACTGACTGTGATATTTACAAACTCTTGAAGTTGATGAAGGGAGGGATGACCTCTATCTCACACACCTACAACACTCTCCAGTCAAAACCTAATAAAGCAAATATTGAACAGCTGAGAACCGCCTGGGAAACCAGGATAGGCCATAATATTGCGGACGAATATGTAGAGCAAAGCTTTGTAAAGGTAAGGAGGGCTTCTCTCTCAAACGAAATTAGGGAATCCCATACTAAACTAGTTCACAACGCATACATAACACCCAAAATGTTCCACAAGTGGAAGACAGATGCAACGGGAATATGCCCGAAATGCTCAAACTCTAACCCAGACATACTACACATGATATGGAACTGCCCGCAGTTAACAAAATTTTGGTCCATGGCACAGAGGTGGATGGAAAAGTGTACAGGGGACAAAATCCAGTTATCAGACGAAATGGTGATATTCCTACACGCTCAGACAAAGGCTAGCCAGCACACAGAGTTCATACACAATGTAATACTACACGCAAGAAAACTCATCCTGAAGCAATGGATGATGCAGGCACCCCCAACCTTCACACAACTCAAGGAAATAGTAAGAAAGCAAATGATATATGAACAACTTGACACTCAGGGGGACATTACGCGCAGAACGAAAAAATTTGTGACCAAATGGGAAGCCTTTATTCATACTCTAGACCTAGCACATCAGAAACAGATCATTTACCCATTCAAAGACGCTGAGTTTATACTGAACGCCCAACTACACGGGAAATGGAACTTATTTACGTAGTGGCTCAGACATGATAACAATTGCTTGAGGTGTTACAGGGCTCAGGGCACTGGGAACCCTGGGGTGGCGCCCGGGGTTGAGACAGAGAATAGGTAAGCTCTGGGAGAGGAGAAGATAATTGATTCCTTTGACACATGCATGTTGCATTATACTGGTATGTTTACGTTGCAGAATTCAATAGATTTGTGTCTACTACTATCTCTTTCAGTAATGAAGATGAACTGGATGTTAGGAGAAGGGGTTATGTTATAAAGGAGGGTGGATAGGTGGAAAATTAAAAATAATGGTGCCATTGCAGTGATTTTGTTTGACAAGTATTGTACTCAGAATGATATGTTATGTAATTCACAACGTTTGTCACTGTATGTGGTACTGGAAAAATAAAGTATTTTAAAAAAAAAAATTACGATTAAAGGGACATCAACCCCAATTTTTGTCTTTCATGATTTAGATTTAGAGAGCATTGGATTTTAAAGAACTTTCCAATTTACTTAAATTATCTAATTTTTTTTGTTCCCTTAGTATTCTTTATTGAAAAGGATCTATAGGTAGCCTCAGGAGCTGCTGATGGGCGACTGCAGATATATGTCTTGTGTTACTGGCTCAGCCAATACGTTAATTTAATACCCAGTAGTGCATTGCTGCTTCTTCATAAATTGTATTCTATATCCGAATTATGAAAGAAACTTTTTGGGTTTCATGTCCCTTTAACCTCTACACCTTCCCACAAAGTACCCAAATATAAATATGGACACATGTTTTTGTGGATATTGGAAAAGGTCACAAATGTATTGATAACAAAGAACTGATGCCTTTATGGCAAAAAATGGGAATGACCCTTTTCTTACTGGCTCACCATTTAAATCATGTCACCAAATTAAATTGCCAATAATTACATAATACTGAATTGAGGCTAACGTCTTAAGTGGCAAACACTTACACCACCTGTGGCGAGGTAGCCATGGAGGGGGCAAAGTAAGAAAGTGCTCAATAATAGAACAAGCATTTGACCAGATAATCACAACTGCTTAAACCTGGTATGGCACAGTATCCTCCCCTTTACCCCCACCCAACAGCTGGGCGTACGTGACCGACTACAAATTCACTGCCAACAAAGAGGGCCCTCTTTACCACCATTTGTGACCTTCCTGCTTTAGTTCCAATACTGGTTTGCCTCCAATGCTGTTGTAACTTAAATGTTTTATCAGCACATCTAGAACCCCACATCTCCTCCTACCCTTCTGCACCATAGGCACTAACTCCCCCATCTCATTCCCTTTGTGCCTGTCCATCTAATTTAGCCTGTTTCTTATTAAATTCCAACTTTGTTCCCAAACCTATCCTAGCTGCCCTTGCCTACACTTAGGAATGCCCTATGATCCATACTCGCAGGGCTCTTACTGTAACAAAGAGCAAAATAACTTATTATAAATCATTCTTAATGATAAAAACAATTTAACAACCAAGTTTTTTTATACTTTAATATAGTCCCTAACATATGATTTGCATGTCAGTGATTTCCATCTATCTAATCTTTTTAATCTCTGAGCAAACTACTATTGCCAGTGTGGTGCAAAGTAGCTGTCTTCTCAAACTAGGGCCAGATTACAAGTGGTGCTAATATTTTGTTTCACTTGCACGCTAACTGCGCTCAAAGTAAAAAATTATCCCGGCCAGGTACAGCTCATATTAAGTAGAAAGTAAAATGTTAGCGCACCTGAGTCTTACGCTCACATCAGGACTGATTTTTACAATGTTCATTCAGTGCAATTTTGAAATTCCTATTTTATTGAGCACTATCCTGTATGTGTCTATCTTCCCATCAAATATATACATGTAAGTTATGCCCCTTATACAGATAAAGAGCTCACAGAGTAAAATCCCGTCGTGGACCTCATAACACTAAGGGATCATTTTAGATAATTTTGCCTGAGTGGAGACCATTGGGCCCTCAGCGACATGAAGTGGAAAGTATTTTATCACACCTGGTTGCTTCCTACATTTATTATATATTTTATAGGTGAGTTGGCTAAAACTGCAATATGAGCATCTAATTAACTCATAGTTTTGTTCTTCTTTGTGGGTAAGTTTTGAGTCCTATGGTAATCAATACCTTATTGCAGGCCTTCATGATTTTTTTTTTCATTTTAAATATTAAATTGACTAGTAAAAAAAGTAAAGAGATTTGTACTTCTGATTTCACATACTTTACTGAATATTTGTTTTTTCTTATTTCCTAAATATATTGTATTGGATGCATGGTTTTACTGGGTATAAGGATCTTTAAAGGTACATGAAACCCAACACTTTTCTTTCATGATTCAAATAGAGAATACAATTTTAAACAACTTTCTTATTTACTTATATTATCTAATCTGTTTCATTCTCTTGGTATAATTTGTTGAAGGAGCAGCAAAGTACTACTAGTTTCTAACTGAACACATGGGTGAGCCAATCACATTCAATATATATATGCAGCCACCAATCAACAGCTAGAACCTAGTTCCTCTGCTGCTCATGAACTTGCCTTGAGAAACCTTTCAGCAAATGATAACAAGAGAAGGAAGCAAATTAAATAATAGAAGTGAATTGTAAAGTTGTTTAAAATTGTATTCTCTATCTGAATAATGAAATACATTTTTTGGGTTTCATGTCCCTTTAACCCTTCATTAGCATTGTCTCAGTGTCACGTTTTAATATGACTTCGGTAAGGAAATAAGTATATAACTGAGATGCATGGGGACTCGGGGAGGGAAAATTGTTGACCATATTAATTTTGATAATTATTTTAGGTTTTGTGACTTTTTTTTACCTAGTTTGGCCAAAAGAATGAGCATACCTATGTTGTCAAAATGAGTTAAGTCAAGTCTCTTCAAAACTAACATTCTTTGTAATTACCACTAATATTGTAAGCTGGGATATATTATCTGAATTTAGAACAGCGGACAATTACAAAAAATAAATGAAAATATATAAAGTTAATGATTACATTTTATTAGAATATATAGATGTAGAAACATGAATTTAGTGCTCTGGAAAGCTTAAGTAATTCTAGCAGTGTATATTTTTTAATATCATGCTGTTTTTGTGGCTAACTCAAAGACAGAGCTAAAGCGGATTTATTTTCCAGATATCAATAACTAAAATTATTAATTTCTGAATGTTCACTGGTAAACATTTAATAAACCTTTTACATTTTTGAATAACACTTTGAATTCTCCTTTGTTAATTTATTTCTGTATAATATTGCTTAATTATAAATTGTTTATTAAGCACGGAGTTTAATAACTATACAATAAGAGTTCTCTTTAATAATATGCTCAGATTTATAAACCTGGTTTTTGATCTGCATTCCTTTCCTTAAATCAAGGCTATTATTTGATACGCTTCAGTTGTCAACTTAGCTTTACAAATGCTATTAGTAAAAAAACATCTGATGCCAAAAACATTTGTTTTTGGACAAATCCAAAAACAACATAGAATACCAGGACTAAACCCACTACTTTCATTTGAGCAATTAGGGGACTATCGGCTAGATTACGAGTTTTGCGACCTAAGTCTAACCCTAACCCTAACACCCCTAACTTTAATATGATAAAAATAAATCTAAATAAAACCTACTATTAATAACTAAATAATACATATTTAAGACTAAATGCTTACCTGTAAAAAAACAAACCTAAGCTAGCTACAATATAGCAAATAGTTACATTGTAGATATCTTAGGTTTTATTTTTATTTTACAGGTAAGTTTGTATTTATTTTAACTAGGTAGACTAGTTAGTAGATAGTTATTAACTATTTACTAGCTACCTAGTTAAAATAAATACAAATTTACCTGTAAAATAAAACCTAACCTGTCTTACACTAAAACCTAACATTACACTAAAATTAAATAAATTAAATTAACAAAATACATTTATCTAAATTACAGAAAATAATGAACACTAAATTACACAAAATAAAAAAGAAATGATCAAATATTTAAACTATTACACCTAATCTAATAGCCCTATCAAAAGAAAAAAAACCTAGCCTACAATAAACTGCCAAATTTACAATGTTGTAATAAAAAAATACAAACAAGCCCCCAACAGTAAAACCCACCACCCACACACACAACCAACCCTCCCCCCCAAAAAAACTACCTAAAACACCTAAGCTCCCCATTGCCCTGAAAAGGGCATTCGGATGGGCATTGCCCTTAAAAGGGCATTTAGCTCTTTTACATTGCCCAAAGTCCCTAATCTAAAAATAAAACCCACCCAATAAACCCTTAAAAAAAACTAACACTAACCCCCGAAGATCCACTTACAGTTTTTGAAGACCGGACATCCATCCTCAACGAAGCTTCACATTCTATTGGCTGTTCCAATCAGCCAATAGAATGCAAGCTCAATCCTATTGGCTGATTGAATCAGCCAATAGGATTGAAGCTCAATCCTATTGGCTGATTGCATAAGCCAATAGGATTTTTTAACCCTTTAATTGCGATTGGCTGATAGAATTCTATCAGCCAATCGGAATTCATGGGATGCCATCTTGGATGACGTCATTTAAAGGAACCTTCAAGAACCATCAAAAGAAGAGGATGCTCCGCGCCGGATGTCTTAAAGATGGAGCCGCTCCGCGTCGGAAGGATGAAGATAGAAGATGCCGTCTGGATGAAGACTTCTGCCTGCCTGGAGGATGACTGGAGGATGACTACTTGCCGCTTGGATGAAGACCTCTCCCAGCTTCGTTGAGGACTTCTTGCCGCTTGGATGAAGACTTCTCCCGGCTTCGTTGAGGATAGATGTCCAGTCCTCAAAAACTGTAAGTAGATCTTCGGGGGTTAGTGTTGTTTTTTTTTTAAGGGTTTATTGGGTGGGTTTTATTTTTAGATTAGGGTTTTGGGCAGTTGAAACAGAGCTAAATGCCCTTTTAAGGGCAATGCCCATCCAAATGCCCTTTTCAGGGCAATGGGGAGCTTAGGTTTTTTTAGTTAGGTTTTTATTTGGGGGGTTGGTTGTGTGGGTGGTGGGTTTTACTGTTGGGGGGGTGTTTGTATTTTTTATTACAGGCAAAAGAGCTGATTTCTTTGGGGCAATGCCCCGCAAAAGGCCCTTTTAAGGGCCATTGGCAGTTTATTGTAGGCTAGGGTTTTTATTTTTATTTTGGGGGGCTTTTTTATTTTGGTAGGGCTATTAGATTAGGTGTAATTAGTTTAAATATTTGATAATTTCTTTTTTATTTTGTGTAATTTAGATAAATGTATTTTGTTAATTTAAATTATTTAATTTTAGTGTAATGTTAGGTTTTAGTGTAAGACAGGTTAGGTTTTATTTTACAGGTAAATTTGTATTTATTTTAACTAGGTAGCTAGTAAATAGTTAATAACTATTTACTAACTATTCTACCTAGTTAAAATAAATACAAACTTAGCTGTGAAATGAAAATAAAACGTAAGATAGCTACAGTGTAACTATTAGTTATATTGTTGCTAGCTTAGGGTTTATTTTACGGTAAGTATTTAGTCTTAAATATGAATTATTTAGGTAATAATAGTAATTTGTATTTAGATTTATTTTAATTATATTAAAGTTAAGTGTTAGGGTTAGACTTAGGGTTAGGTTTAGGAGTTAATATATTTATTTAGTGTTAGTGATGTGGGAGGCCAGAGGTTTAGGGGTTAATAACTTTAGTATAGTGGCGGCGGGGGCGACATTGAGGGTGGCAAATTAGGGGTTAATAAGTGTAGGTAGGTATTGGCAATGTCAGGGGCAGCAAATTAGGGGTTAATAAGTGTAAGTAGGTGGCGGCTATGTCAGGGGCAGCAGATTAGGGGTTAATAAGTATAGGTAGATGTTGGCGATGTCGGGGGCAGCAGATTAGGGGTTAATAAGTGTAATGTATGTGTCGGCGATGTCGGGGCGGCAGATTAGGGGTGTTTAGACTCAGGGTTTATGTTAGGGTGTTAGGTTTAAACATACATTTTCTTTCCCCATAGGAATCAATAAGGCTATGTTACGGAGCTTTACGCTCCATTATTGCAGGTGTTAGGCTTTTTTTAGCCGGCTCTCCCCATTGATGTCTATGGGGAAATCGTGCACAAGCACGTAAAACCAGCTCAAAGCAGCGCTGGTATTTGTGTGCGGTATGGAGCTCAACGCTGCCATATTGCCTGCTAATGCCGGGTTTTTGCAAACCTGTAATAGCAGCGCTATTAAAGGTGAGCGGTAGAAATAACTTGCAAGTTATTACTGAGCCACTCATAACGCAAAACCCATAATCTGGCCGTATGTAAATAGTAATTTGAGTGTTGTATATGTTATTTGATGCTATTAGGTTTTCAGTAAGTGTTACTTTGTAAACTGTAGATGTAATTTACATACTAGGAGGGGCAGTGGCGTAGCGTGGGGGGGGCAACAGGGGCGGTTGCCCCGGGCGCATAATTCTGAGGGGCGCTTCCAGCCTCAACTTAGCAAAGGGAAGAAGGGAGGCTAAAAATTCTGACAGGCCCCCAGCTCTGTTCTGCGACCCGTCAGGAATGTGGTGATGCCGCGACTAAGGTAAGGTGTCAGGACCAGACTTACTTATAGCCCTGTTTTTGCCTGATACTAGCAACATGCAAAATGCAGCTTAATTACGGTTCTATTATTACTCAACAATTAAGTTCTCTTCCAACAAAGGACCCAGAGCCAGAATGCCATGCATTGCCTGGGGCACTTTTTAAGGATCTCTAAGCAGAGGTGGGGGGGAGGAATCCTTAAAAAGTGCAATAAATCTCTTTCAAACCCGTGGCACTGGTGGCAGCATGGCTGGGCTCTGCCTTTCTGTTAACCCCAGTTACCTAGTTAGTGGGATGGTGGGGTGATCAGAGACCATACTTTCATGTTTGACCGGATTCTGATTACAACTTACACCATCTTGTCCTTGCACAAAAAAAGTATATTTGTGACTGTTGACAAAAATGAGGCCTTGTATTCTGTATTTGATTTTTCCCCTCCATGATCTTCCTAGGGCAGAAGTAGATTTAGGCATTTGTGTGCTGTCTGGCACCAGGATTGTGCTGCTCACCAGGCATTTCACTGTGTTTGTTTCCTATCAAAGAAGTCCTATGAATTCACCATCTTGAATCTATTTCTTGCTGGACTCCTGAGGTGTGGACTTTTACCGATTTTTATGGTTTGGGTGCTCATTGCCTTTTTTATTTACATTAAATCTACCCTTACTGCATTTAAAGTAAAAAAAAATAACTATAATTTGTGTTAGTAAATAAATTTAACAGCACCCCCCTAAATACCATACACCCTCCCCCCATATATGTATGTAATGCTGGATTGTCTGTCCCATGCCCCTTTTATATTGATTACTTACAATTGTTATATTTATTAAGGTAGAATATATACCCCACTTTTATATGTCATTGGCACCCAAAAGACAGTCTGCCCAGCAGGGACAACCTTATGTAACAGCTGCCAACCTGTGTGTCCCCTTTTCCTCTTTTTAACGACTTACCAAAAACCTATTGCACCACATATACAATATGGGTTGCTGCAATGTGGGGGTGGGTGCACCCTGTGGTCTGCAGTATTTGTACCATGAAGTTTTACAGATCAGGACATGTCACCACCAGATGGGGGTTAAGGGGGACTTTCCCCCCCATGTGTAAAACGAGAATAAATCTTAAAATTTAATATTGTATATATTTGCCCAGCTCTGGAGAGCTGCAGACAGGGTTTGATCACAGGGGGATAGCACATAATGCTTGCAGGCTTCACCCACTGCCTCTTGTATTGCCAATATATTATTTGCATGGCTTTGTTTGTAAGGTGCTACTGATTAGCAGCTGCTTATGACAAGGGACTTATTTTGGGGATATGGGTATTATCAGCAATAACTGTTAGTTATCCAGTAAAGATGGTTAAGGGAGCATTTTGTGGAAGAGGAGACAGTGTCCCTTGCTTTATGTGATCTACCAGGCTTGGGTCTTTGCTTGGTTTGTCCCAAATGTAAGAAGAAGCAGCATATCTAAAATGGGGTTGGGGGGCGCAATACTTGTCTTGCCCTGGGCACTGACAACCCACGCTACGCCACTGAGGAGGGGTCGATCACAATCTATTGGCCGAGTTGTTTTTTGTCGTTTTTTGGCCCGAAAAGGACACTTTTTATTTCAATGTGATCACAATAGTGAATTTTTGGCTATTTCCCACAATCCATTTTCCAGTTACTTTTCCACAGGTTTTTGAGACTATTTTACACTCATCAGATTCAACAACTCAAGGCACTTGGTAAAGCCCACATTTGCCTTTTCCACATTCCAAGAATGATTATACATTTTCCAAATGTTCTAGGATTTTTTGTAATTGTGTTGTGAAGACACTTGGAAATGGACACAGGAGTCATACATGGTATCAATTCATTAAAGCTCTATTCATCACTATTGTATAGTCAGCAGTAGGCAAGACACGCATTTACATATGTGTATGCTAATTTACATATGTTTATATATTGAGTATGTCATATCCTGTACAGGGAATCTTCAGTAGAAGTGAGATTAGGAGCCCAATAGCTAGAAATGACATGTAGCAATCACTTTCTAAGTTACACTTGCATTGTTGTGATTGTCACTATCAGTACAGGCGTCTTCATAACAGGGCTTTCAAACAGGATTGCTGATTTGTGATTGGGAGTTCAAAAGGAACCTATTGCAATCTGAATCCATTCTAAACACTGGTAAATAACCTGAATGCCATTTGTATATAAGCATGATGGTATACTGGGTATGTTTGCTCAATTACTATACTGACACTTTTAATATTTTATACTTTTTTTTCTTCAATATTTTAATTAATTCGTTTTCAAAGAACCGTTTTCTGGTTGGAATTGATATACATCTGAAATCAAGAAGATAACTATTTCTATTAGAAGGACTTTTTCTAAAACTGGATTTTAACAGTACTGAAACTGTGAATCGGGAAACATCTCCATTGCAATATTGTAGCTGCAAAAATTATGTTCAAATGAAATCAAGCCTTACTGACTGGGTTTTTAAAGGAAACTCACTTTAGTGCCCAGACTTTCAATTGGGTATATGCCTTATTGATTGAAAAATCCAAACACGTTCACGCTATTTCCACTTCTTGTACCTACATTATTGAACTCACGATCACTATAATGTAGACGCAAGAACTAGAAAACGCATTGTGAAGGTGTTTGGACTTTATGACCAGGAAGGTATGTTCTTATGCACTAAACAAAGTTGTACATTTCATATCTAATAGGTTATAGTGTTTCAGCAATAATTAACAATCTAGAACTATTTTACCTAAAGGGACCTAATTATAGCATTTCAGATTATTTTATTAGTTATCTGTCATTTCTTGATTTTTTACTCCTCAAACAAAATTAAAGCTAAATAATAGAAAGTTCCAAGCAGTCCGTAAATAAAGCCAAGTAATCTTCTTAGATAAAAATAAAAAAAATCTTTATTTCAACATATTAAAAAGGAAGCAGACTTCAAACAAAGGGAAAAGGAGAGCAACGAGTCTGACCAGTTTTGGTCACACAGACCGTAGTCATAGACAAAAAAATGATTCACAGGTGCTCAATATTTAAAATATTTAATATAAAAAAATAAAAGCCCACTCAAATTGGTGGTTACTAAACCATCTCATTAACCCTTTATAATATAATAGTAAACTAATTAGTGACATAGTGGAAGAAAGGATCATTAAAGATAAAAGGATAACAATGGATACAAATGAAACAAATATGGAAGTCAAGGAAATAATTACAGTATATCTATATGGGTGTATATATATTGATGTGTTGGTGCACTCTATAAGCAAAATAATCAAATAATGTGCATGACCATTGTACAAAGGCTACATACAAGATATATATACTACAAGTCAGCTTAAGATGTCTAGCTTTAGTAATAGTGATACACATAAATACATATAAATGCAAATGTAATCATAAATATAAATACGTTTGCATATATTTAAAATCAGCAACGGATGAGACTTTAAGTTTTCTGATTTTTGTTATCTCCAGAGACGTGGCACTGCGATGGAGGCAAAATTTGCCCCCTCCTATGCTAACCTCTTTGGTGGGAGTGGTTCCACATCTATGGAGGAAACAATGGCTATTCCCAGAATGTGGTCAAGTACATGAGGTACAGTATATAGATGATCTTTTGATCATCTGGTTCTCAGGCCCTTCTGAAGCTCAAGATTTTGTAAACTATCTGAATGATAATCAAGTAAGATTACGTTTTACGTTTGAATGGAACAAAACAAGCATCAACTACTTAGATGTCACTTTTACCTCCGATATTGTCAGCAGGAAAATTTTCTCCACTCTCTACAGGAAGCCAATTTCTGGCAATTTTCTCTTGCATGCCCGTAGTAGCCATCCAAGGCATGTTTTTTGGGGGAAAAGCCAAGGGCAGTTCATGTGGGTTAAACGCAACTGTACTAAGGATAGTGACTTTCTGAGAGAGAGTAGGGTTCATACCAAACGCCTAAAGAGGTTTTCCTAAGAAAGTAGTGGAAAGGGCCTTTTGGGAAGTACGATAGATGGCTAGTAGTAATCTGGAAGTAGGGGCCATAGCCAAGATTTGTCTCCACGAGAAAGGCAGAAACAAATCTTTGTCACTGCATTTTCAAATCAATACAACCAAGTGTGTTCTATCATCAAAAAGAATCTTCGGATACTAATGGGTGACAAACAGTGGGAGAGGGCTGTAAATTTGTTTATAGGAGGAATTTATCATTAGGCAATTTGCTCTCTCCATGTCTATTGAGGAGTGACGGAGCTAAAAGCTCTTTGCTACACTTTAAG
This sequence comes from Bombina bombina, assembly GCF_027579735.1. Taxonomy (NCBI): domain Eukaryota; kingdom Metazoa; phylum Chordata; class Amphibia; order Anura; family Bombinatoridae; genus Bombina; species Bombina bombina. Next base: position 1,166,588,548 of record NC_069500.1, on the reverse strand, counting down.
GGGAATACAGAGAGAAGAAAAGGTGGACAAATCTAGAGCATTCAAACAGTATATAATAATAAGTCCATAACATAGGGGCAGGGAAAACACCTACCCAGGAAAATAAGTAAAACATAACATTTAGTAGATACTATTAAGAATGTGTAGGGTGCAGTGTATGCATTAAAACTTAGATTAAAAAGGGAAAATATTGTGAACCAGCAACCACAAGACGCCACTTGTTATACCAATTAAATATAGGAACCACACAGACTGATGCGCAAAGGTTTGCTAGTGAGCTGCACACCGGAACAATTACCTAGAAAAGAGGATTGACCTCACAACAATTTAATCTAAATACGATGCAGCCACAAAAGCAAGCAAAAGTCTGAGTGGTGATCACTAAAAATCGCTCATATAGAGCTATAATATCAACAATTAGAGGTTGCTGGAATCAGAGGATGTGATTATACACAGACGTAACAACCAGTCGTGCGAAACCGAAGCATCATAATGTGAACAGAAACTCATCCTACTATTACGATCAGCATGATCCTCCCAACAAAGAAAGAAAATAGTACTAGGTAAATAAGCTCAAATTGTCGCTATTAGTTATTGCATATATACATCATTACGAATTTTCATAACTGAAGCCATTGTGTTATAACTGCCAGTGGTACTTATACAATGAAGTCATTAACCATTAAAGATCCCAAAAAACTCTATCTTATCAATATGGAATCAGTACTACTACATAAATCAATGTTATCAGGGACTACATGGTAATTATCCAATGTAATAATAAACCTTGCACTGATATTAATTTATCAAATTGTACTATACAGGAAAACGTACTATTGTGATAGCAATGATCTCTGCTATTAAGTTATAACCACATCATATAATATTGGTTCAGCTCGAAATTCTAGCACGTCTGTATAATTAGGATTCCTCAATCCAATAATTAGTATTCATAATTCTCTAGTATAGACAATACCTGTAATGCCCTAAACACTAGATATTCCATAAAAGTGGCACTATAGCTCATAGCCACAAATAGAGACCATAAGCATATCAGAAAAAAAACGATCTTAGGTATCATAAATATCTTGATCTGTACTTATAAGTATAAAAATCCAGGATATAATCCAAGTGTATTCATATTCAAATTTATATAGCATAGTGCTGATTAAGATGGTTTATCAGTATAAATGGAAATATTATTAAATGAGTAGTCTATAGACTCCAAAATGATCTGATAAAAGAGTGGAGGAATAATTACCATAATTAAGATGATGTTCATATGCTATAAAAAAAAGAACCATACCCATCCTGTTAATTTAGACCTGCCGGTGTGAGAGTATTTAGCCAAAAAATCCACCTACATTTGGCCTGTAGTAGCATGGATTCTACATTACCACCCCTTATACCAGGTTTAATAACCTGTAGAATGAATACTTTTAATGCCGGTTTTGTTCCATGTAGTTTAAGGTAATGACTGGCTACAGGAGTCAGATTTTTGTCTTCTTGTCATTCTCACAATTTTTAATGCTGTTTACATGTTCGCCCAATCTAGTACGCAATTCGCGTGTGGTGATTCCTATATATCTTTTGCTGCAAATGCAGGACAGGCAATATACCACATTCCTAGTTCTACAATTGGCGAATCCGTACATTTTCTTAGTTCCACCTATAAGTGTTTTAAATTCTCTCTCATTGATGATGTATTTACAGAAGCTGCATGAACCACATGGGTACGTGCCACAAATATTTTTATTATTGATTTTTTTCCTTACAAAATGACTCCTGACCAGTTTATTGCCAATCATAGGAGCTCTTTTCCAGCTAGTATGAATCCTATCTCCCACAAATTGGGATAAGTCTTGATCAGATTTTAGAATGTAAGTATGTTGATTCAGTATTTCACTTATAACTTGATGTTCTGCATTAAACGTACTGTGAAAAATCTCACTTTCTCATCTGTATTATTGGTTTTCTTTTTAGGTATCAGTAGTTGGTCACTTGGTGTTCATTTTGCTCTTTGGAAGGCATTACAAATTACTTGACGTGTATAACCTCTTTCAGTATCGTCTGAGCAATTTCTCCTGACCAATAAGAATTCTCCTATAGGGTTTGCACTTTTTGTTTGCCAGGTATGGCAGCTGTCAGATTTCAATATAGAATTGCTAGCTGTATCCTTTCTATATAAATACGTTTTTAACTTATTTAGGGCATCTTTATAGATTCTCACATCCCAAAATTCTACCATTTCGGTACTCATATTGTATGTCAATCTCAGATTCAAATCATTTGTGTTTAGTATGGTTATGAATTCTCTAAACAGTATGTCACTCCCTGTCCAAATGATGAATTGGTCATCTATATACAGGCACCACAAACTAATGTGTTGTGTGTATTGCTACAAATCCTCATTAAAAACAATAACCCTTTCCCACCAGCAAGATAGATATTGGCATAGGTGGGGGCACAAGATGAGACCATTGCGGTGCCTTAGGTCTGTAGATAGAAATGATCATTAAACACAAAATAATTGTGCTTTAAAACAAAATTAAGTAAAGATATTATAAACTCATTTAGTTTATATTTTTCTGTGGCTTCCATGTTTAAAAAAATATTGTACTGCTTATTCTAAGTTTTAATGCACACACTGCACCCTACACTTTTTTAATAGTATCTATTAAATGTTATGTTTCACTTATTTTCCTGAGTAGGTTTTTTCCCCTGCCCCTATGTTATGGACTTATTATTATATACTGTTTGAGTGCTCTAGATTTGTCCACCTTTTCCCTGTATTTGCCTTACATATTACATTGAGCACCCCCACAACTATTTATACTATCTATACTACCTATATTATTAATATCAGTGGGGTATTGATGGAATTGTTTCCCCTACTTTCCATTTTTTGACTTTACATTTTAAGGGACCTTTACATGTGGCAAACGATCCTGTAGATCTTGTGACCATATAAACATCTCTACTACTTTTAGTTCTGCCATTTCCTCTGAGGTCTTTGAGTTTAAGGGGTGTGTCAAATGCATAAGTAAATTTGTGATATATCTCATTGAATGCTTTCGGTAGTACATTGGGAGGACAACCAGAGAGGTTGGCACTCGCATTAAAGAACACCTATCATATATCACTAATGATAGGGCAGTATCTGCCCTATCCAAGCATTTTCTGGAGGTGCACAATGGGGATGTAAGCGCCTTTAGATGGCAAGCTATTGAGCAAGTTGTCAGACCACCAACAGGTGGGGACAGGTTTCAGATCCTGTGCAGACAAAAGATTTATTGGATACACAGGATTGATAGCCTGTCAATTAAGGTGTTCAACTCCGAATTTGATATAATTAATTATTAGCACAGATGATGTGCATTGATTTGCTCTGTATACTCTTTTATCATTATACACTCTTAATTTGAACTAGTTGGTATATCACTTGTGCATACCATGAGTTCTACTATCTTTGATAATTAATTAAATCTGTTAAATATGTTTATTCATTTTCTCACACTCAAAATGTACAGTGACACTCAACAACATGTATAGAATAATCATGTATAAGCATTTTGTTGTCACTTAATATATATAGCATTTTCATTCAGTTATGATGTGGGGAAAGTCTCACCCGTTACTGATTTTACATTAATGCAAACGTATTTATATTTATGATTACATTTGTATTTATATGTATTTATGTGTATCACTATTACTAAAGCCAGGCATCTTAGGCTGACTTGTAGTATTTATATCTTGTATGTAGCCTTTGCACAATGGTCATGCAAATTATTAGATTATTTTGTTTATAGCGTGCATTGAATATACCCATGTATTGAACCAAAAATGGGCCGGCTTGTAAGCTTACATTCAAATAAAGATACCAAGAGAATCAAGACAAATTGATAATAGTAATTTAATAGTGATAATTTTGACTAGACTATCCCTTTAAGGACCAAAGCAATTTTTGCATTTTTGCTGTACATGTGGGTTCAACCGAACTTTCCATCTTTTTTATTTATTGCACCAACACATATTATATACCGTTTTTTAAAGGACAAAAAGAGCTTTAAACAAAATACCAAAAATAAAAGGATAAATAAAAAAACACAACTTTTTTCACAGTTTTGGTGATAATAATGTGTATAATGTGAAAAGTAATTCAAAATAAATGTAAGGACTGGGTAAAAGGGATATTTTAACTTTTATTAATACATTAGATTTTTTTACAGCATTAAAAAAAAACAAAGATCCGCCTCTCTCCACTTCACAAACTGAACAGCAGTGAAGAGAGGCGGATCTGATGTCCCAGCAACATTGTGACCGCTGTGATTGGCTGTCACAGCGATCACGTGGGCTGGGACATCATGATTTGCTGTTGCTAGTCTGCCTCAGATGCTGAGGCAGCTAGCAAGAGCATTAACTACGCTATCGCCGGTACCATGACAATATGGGTCTAATTTTAGCAGAATAATTCCGTCATTGATCCTTAAGGGGTTAAGAGCGTTTTCTACTTCTCCCTGCACACTGCACATTGCGCTTTGTAACGGCTCATTAATGCTCTGATGTAGAGGCTTTTATTCCACTGGTTTTTGCTCATATTTGTTATTAAAAATAAAAGCTGTATTAAGAATCTTAATATTCATCTTTCATAATGACAATGGAATAGGATGTAGGTTGGAACAATACCATTTTTATGATGTATACTACCCATCACATTTAATAAATATGTTGCCACTGTTTTAACTTTTCTTTAATCTTTTCTTTTGTTAATCTCTAGAAAATGAAATTTTTATAGTTGTTTTTTTTTCTGGGGATTTAGTTATTTTAATGCCCAGATACATATTATAACTTTGTACGTTAAAGGATTTTATACAGCAAATAAATGCTAGACATAAATATGTTTTTTCTTCTTCTGTATATTAGTTGTTTAAATATTGAAAATAGAACTGTAAATATTTTGTTTTTATAAAGTACTTTAGTTCCAATAAAGTAATAGGTGCTGCCATGTTTGAGCTAGTTTTCTATTTATCTTTGTTTGTACCAACAAGGCTGTGTGAAAACCCTTTAAGATAATCCTATGATCCAGGGGAAACTTGAGTTAAAACATGGTAATGCCCATTACTTTATAGATAGTGAAATTTAGAAATCCCAAAGATTTTCCCCAGACCGTGATAACTCTCTCCATCTTTTCCTGAGGACCGATGAGGATAATGATAGGCTAAAAGCCTTAAGTGAAGAGGTGCCGGCGGGGTCCCCCTCCCAGTTTCCAATCCTGAACGAGGAAGAAATATTCCAGGCTAAGCTCCCGAGATTCTGTGTTTCACTCTCCTAACTATGGCACACTCAGTAAAGAAAAAACCAAAACATTAGGAGAACCCAAAAAGAACTCTCACTGACCACTTCCATAGTAAAAATCTGTCGGATCCAGATCTTTCAGGTGAAAATTCTAGAGACTCTGCACCATTCCTCTCCGAGAATGCTAAAACGGATAACCCTCGCAAGGACAGAGCCACACTCTCACAATCCACCTTCTTAGAATCTGTCAAACTCTTATCTGATAAGATGGACACTCATTATACATCCTTGAGACAAGATCTCCACCAATCTGTCAGCGAACTCAAGCGAGACATCTCCTCGCTTGGGGAATGGACCGAGATAATGGAGAGAAAACCTGAGGATCTGGCAACTGATCATTCTAACCTGCTCGCCTATTCTCAAAATCTCGCGGAACAGATCTCAGATCTGGAGACCAAACTAGCAGACCTTGAGGATAGGGCCCGCCAAAATAACCTTCGGATCAGAGGCATTTCTGAAGAAGTGGCTCCGGCTGAACGCCAGAATTATCTCGTTACCCTTTTCAAAGACCTACTGGGTACAGCTACAGAACAAGACCTTCTGATAGATAGAGCACACAGAGCTTCCCGTCCTCGCAATTCTTCTATGGATACACCAAGAGATGTTATTCTCCGCCTTCACTACTACACAATTAAGGAGAGGATATTGAGAGCTTCTTTCAACAATAAACCATTTAAGGAAACATATCAAAACCTACAAATTTTCCCGGATCTCTCCCCACACACCTTAGCTAAAAGGAGAACTTTTCAACAATTCACACAAGCACTGAGACATCACAAGATAAAATATAGATGGGGCTTTCCGGTGAAACTGTTCCTAAAACACCAAGACCATTCATATGTGATCTCATCTCTGGATCAAGGCCTAAAACTACTTCATACTTTTGGACTATCGACCCCTCCTGATACCACCACCAGGAAGCAAGGCAATTCCAGAACCCTTAATTTAGCAGCCCGGGAGTGGCGGACATTGAATCCTACACCCACCCACCCACCAAGAAGAAGATGAAAGAGGATCTTGCATGTAGAGTCTTATCTCACTAAATCTATCCATCTATATCTATGAGACGCTTAAATGAGGACCAACCAGGGCTTACATAGGGTACTTATCTTACTCTGGTTTTGCCCTCTAGCTGTCGGCCCCCATAACGAATACCCTTTCATCAGAAATTCCTTATTCAGGTAAGCCTGGAGCCCACATACGGGGACATACCTTACCCTCCTCTGGCTCTAGGTTCCATCCCCTTATATATCTTTTCTCTCAGCAACTTATATATTTGTGATCCCCCTACTGTCTATGATCTCCCTTCAGACCCCTCCAGGGAAGAATTCCCAGCTCTCTGATGGGGAAAGACGCCTAACCACCATAGGGGGTGATTAACTGACTCAAAACTAGGACACATATTAGTAACTGTAATTAGTCTTGTTACACTGCTAGGCACACATGTATATGTTTTAGAATGTTATATTACAGCTAGTGATATCTAATTATGTTGTGTTCCAATGTTGTATTGTTACTTTGACCATTGACTCATCCTCGCTACCCTCCTTCTCACTATACTTATTAAATACCCCTGAGATTAACCTGTCAGCTGACAGCACGCCTAATAAATCTAATTTAGCCTCCTCTTTTAAACAAACCCTTCCCTTCCTAAAAGTGATTGTTCTTACACTCAAACCCCACCTTGGCCTAGTTTATTTAATTCAGACACAACTCCATGACCAATACACAATATTAAGCCCCTCTTCACATTACTACACCTCTAGGTAACCCTACTCCCATCCTTCCCCTTCTACTAACCATCTACAGTATTTGCCAAAATCCTGAACCCTTCTACACCTTTAACAGTTCTGAATTGAACATCTATATGCCCACTCTTTCTCACCCATCCATTCTCGCATACATAAACTGGGAGGTGCCTCATGTCCGAGCGCCTTTCCTTCTCTTCTACACACCTGCTCTCTTCATTCCTTAACCACTCCCTTCATCTTCACACCACACTATTTTCCGAATTTGTCTTTCTAGATATTTCCCTGCTAGACCGCTCATACATCTTGTTTTTTCCACCAATGTGCCTATTTTAGGCTAGAGACATCTCTCTCCGCCTCCCCGTCTTCCCCCTCCCTCTATTTCTTTTTAACCAAAGCGGCTCTGGACCGCTGACCACCCATACCCCCCTGAAACACCTAACACTTAGTTACATCTAATTATCTTGATAAGCTCCACTATATAAAAGTTTGCTAGACAAAATCTCTTTTCCCAACCGTACAGATTCACTAGCAAACTACTTATATCTCAATCTGCAACAGATATAGCTATCAAATATACTCTCAATTTATATAATCCCAGAAAAAGAGACTTTTTTTTTCTTCTTAACACCCATTACTTTACTGACTCACCTTATATATACAGATTGAGCACAGACCCCTGTGGTCGATCCGGCCTCTAACCACCCTCCACACACTCTCATTCCATTTATACTTATTTTGATTGTTCTCACTAGTTAATACTCCATATGTTTACTATGGTGTTGTTTTTTGTAATTATATTTTTTTCCAAAAAAAAAAAAGAAATCCCAAAGATTTTCAAAGTTAAATTACAGGAAAAGGGGACAAAAGAAATAATGAAATGATATTACACAGCTTTTTAACAACACATAATTAAAAATTATGTTACCATCTCATGCTACTTAATATTCCTTTATAGGGTAAATGTAATTCTGTGTATTTCATCTTCCTAATTAATAATATTTATTCTGAAACCGACTAAGGCTCCAAAATCCTCAATACTTTAATTATAATGTGAATATTATTGTTTGTGTTATCCACAAATAAAATAAAACCATCCACATAAAGTGAGAGATTACTATTCCTATTTTTTATACTTTAAAATCCGTTATTAATATTGCAGTTTTTTATTCAGTTTCTATTTTTAAAATGAAAGGAGAAAGTGGACATTCTTTTATGTCTCTCTTTATAAAAATGTTTGTGTCAACATGTTAATAATTATAATAATAAAGGCTGCGGGGAATTGTACAAATATTTAGGTTTGAATACAGTTCTTCCATACTTAACAGCAGTAATGAAATAAAAAAATTGGTCCCAAGTTAAGCTATAAAATATTCTGAACCACTAGATGACGTTAGGAAGTTCTATGCCATCCTGAGAACACTGTGCCTTAATGACGTTAGGAAAGCATGAAACATCCTAACTTCTGTAATACTTCCCCACTTGAATCAGACACAAGGACATGCCTAGCAATTCATGCAGTCCTTCAGAAGCCAATTAGTGCCGTTGGCGTCACGCGACCGCAGTGAACGCAATCACTGATACTATGTGACAGCCTGTCTTCACTGTCTGCACTCCCTCTACCTCTCTCTTTTCTCAATGTGTGATCTGAGGTGAAAGAGGCAGAGAGATCACTCCTATATATCCCTGTTATATACAACTCTAATTAAAAAAAATTGTGAAAAAAATGAACCCTTTAAGTACTGATCACAGTTTTATTGCTGTGATCCCTATAATCATTAAGTGAGAAATTGGGAATTACGGGTGCAAGTAGGAACTGGTGGCTAGGTTGAGGGAGCTAGTGTTAGGTAAAATATATATATATTTTTAACACTTTCAGTGCTGTTTAGATCAATGTGTCAAATTTCCATGTATGAAGGCTGAAATGGGCAGGCTTTATATTTAACCCTGTAACCCCCTAAAACCTGTACATGGGCATATTGCTGCACTTGTGGGTCATTGCAGAATACAAATATGGGGGTTTTATTGAAATATTATGATATTCACAATAAAAAATGTGTGTCCATGTTTGAGAAAAAAAAAATATCTTAATTTCTCACACTTAAATTTTATTCATTTTAAATTATAGTTCATATATAAATAGTTGATGCCAAAAGGAAGCTATATTTGTCCTCTAAAAAAATGATGTATTATAAGTGTGGGTGCACTTGGTGTGAAAGAGGTAAATTATGGTTAAACAAACATATTGCTCCAATTCTAGGTTTGTTTATGTTTAGAACTTACGGCTAGATTTAGAGTTTTGTCGGTAACGACCCGCGTAGCTAACGCTGGCTTTTTTCTGGCCGCACCTTTAAAATAACTCTGGTATTGAGAGTCCACAGAATGGCTGCGTTAAGCTCCAAAAAAGGAGCGTAGAGCATATTTAACGCAACTTCAACTCTTGATACCAGAGTTGCTTACGGAAGCGGCCAGCTTCAAAAACGTGCTCGTGCACGATTCCCCCATAGGAAACAATGGGGCTGTTTGAGCTGAAAAAAAACCTAACACCTGCAAAAAAGCAGCGTTCAGCTCCTAACGCAGCCCCATTGTTTCCTATGGGGAAACACTTCCTACGTCTGCACCTAACACCCTAGCATGTACCCCGAGTCTAAACACCCCTAACCTTACACTTATTAATCCCTAATCTGCCGCCCCCGCTATCGCTGACCCCTGCATATTATTATTAACCACTAATCTGCCGCTCCGTAAACCGCCGATACCTACATTATCCCTATGTACACCTAATCTGCTCTCCCTAACACCGCCGACCCCTATATTATATTTATTAACCCCTAATCTGCCCCCCACAACGTCGCCTCCACCTGCCTACACTTATTAACCCCTAATCTGCCGACTGGACCGCACCGCTATTATAATAAAGTTATTAACCCCTAATCCGCCTCACTAACCCTATAATAAATAGTATTAACCCCTAATCTGCCCTCCCTAACATCGCCGACACCTAACTTCAAACATTAACCCCTAATCTGCCGACTGGAGCTCACCGCTATTCTAATAAATGTATTAACCCCTAAAGCTAAGTCTAACCCTAACACTAACACCCCCCTAAATTAAATATAATTTTAATCTAACAAAATAAATTAACTCTTATTAAATAAATTATTCCTATTTAAAGCTAAATACTTACCTGTAAAATAAATCCTAATATAGCTACAATATAAATTATAATTATATTATAGCTATTTTAGGATTTATATTTATTTTACAGGTAACTTTGTATTTATTTTAACCAGGTACAATAGCTATTAAATAGTTAAGAACTATTTAATAGCTAAAATAGTTAAAATAATTACAAATTTACCTGTAAAATAAATCCTAACCTAAGTTACAATTAAACCTAACACTACACTATCAATAAATTAATTAAATAAAATACCTACAATTACCTACAATTAAACCTAACACTACACTATCAATACATTAATTAATACAATATCTACAAATAAATACAATTAAATAAACTAACTAAAGTACAAAAAATAAAAAAGAACTAAGTTACAAAAAATAAAAAAATATTTACAAACATCAGAAAAATATTACAACAATTTTAAACTAATTACACCTACTCTAAGCCCCCTAATAAAATAACAAAGACCCCCAAAATAAAAAAATGCCCTACCCTATTCTAAATTACTAAAGTTCAAAGCTCTTTTACCTTACCAGCCCTGAACAGGGCCCTTTGCGGGCATGCCCCAAGAAATTCAGCTCTTTTGCCTGTAAAAAAAAACATACAATCCCCCCCCCAACATTACAACCCACCACCCACATACCCCTAATCTAACCCAAACCCCCCTTAAATAAACCTAACACTAAGCCCCTGAAGATCTTCCTACCTTATCTTCACCATACCAGGTTCACCGATCGATCCAGAAGAGCTCCTCCGATGTCCTGATCCAAGCCCAAGCAGGGGGCTGAAGAGGTCCATGATCCGGCTGAAGTCATCATCCAAGCGGGAGCTGAAGAGGTCCATGATCCGGCTGAAGTTTTCTATCAACGGCATCTTCAATCTTCTTTCTTCCGGATCCATCTTGCAGACCTCCGACGCGGAACATCCTGCTGGCCCGACGGACTACCGACGAATGAAGGCTCCTTTAAGGGACGTCATCCAAGATGGCGTCCCTCGAATTCCGATTGGCTGATAGGATTCTATCAGCCAATCGGAATTAAGGTAGGAAAATTCTGATTGGCTGATGGAATCAGCCAATCAGAATCAAGTTCAATCCGATTGGCTAATCCGATCAGCCAATCAGATTGAGCTTGCATTCTATTGGCTGTTCCGATCAGCCAATCAGATTGAGCTTGCATTCTATTGGCTGTTCCAATCAGCCAATAGAATGCAAGATCAATCTGATTGGCTGATCGGATCGGCCAATCGGATTGAACTTGATTCTGATTGGCTGATTCCATCAGCCAATCAGAATTTTCCTACCTTAATTCCGATTGGCTGATAGAATCCTATCAGCCAATCGGAATTCGAGGGACGCCATCTTGGATGACGTCCCTTATGTAAAGTCTATTTCAACTATGTAAGTGGAACGCAACTGCAGATCAATTATTGTTTTGTATCACCAGGGTTTTTGGGCTATTTAGGTGAGCATAGACCAGTAAACCTGTGGTGAATTAATATTAAGTTAGAGGTTCAATGCTGTTAGTACTATCACAACATGAATCCTTCTAAGCACAATATTTCCAATACTGTTAGACTGGCACAGTATGGAAAAAATAATGAAAAAATGATAGAAGAAAAATATGCTTCTAATTTAAAGAACTTGAGAGAGCAAAAATTCTTTTTTTTTTTTAAGCTTACATTAAATAAACATGTAATGCAGGAGAGAGTTGGTTAATCCTTGTAAGAAGTAAGCTTGGTTTGCAAGAGATATACTTTTAACAAGTCACAGAGAATGCTTCAGTTGTCTTGTAGCTGCAACTTTGTAACTGTGTTTATTGAGAGCAACTGCTGCAGAGTAAGAGAGGAATTTGGCAAGATGCCCAGACTTGCAGTTGCAAAACCAAGTAACAGTTTTTATTTTGAAATAGTTAAATCCTCTTCAGTTCAAGCTTGAAACTTAAAGCTCAAAGTCTTGTTCTTAAAGCAGCATATATATTATGAAGTGAGAAAGGAGACATTGATTCCCCAGTATGAAATAGTGTGCAGGGTTATTTAGAAAACTGCAGTGCCTGTCAGCTCCAGTTAAATTAAGAGTGATGCTGTAAGTGTACAATAGCAATTCAGCAGTTAAGTTCTCAAATAGTATGCAAGGAATAAAATTAAGAGGTAACTTAGCTGTAAATCCAAGGATGCAAACAGGATATTTCAGGGGATGTAATCCTTGTAGAAAATAGTACAGAGTAATCCAAGCAAACAGTCCTTTGTGAAAGCAGTTGGTTTGAGAAAAACAATGCAGCTCAGAGACTGTGTGTAAGCTGTTACTCCTTCTAATGAAAATAACTAAGCACCTGTTTGCTGACAGGTGGAGCCTTAAGTAACATGAAAGTGAGAGAACCATGTGATGAGAAGTGAGAGAAGTAAAACATGAAATGGAATCCTGACATAAGCCCCCCTTCAAGGAAGCCGATCCTCGGCTTGATGCCTGGGTCTATGTGGATAGCGTCTATGGAAGCGGAAGAGCAACCGAGGGGCATTGATGTGGGTGTGCGGTTCCCAACTGTCGTCATCTGGCGAGAAACCCTTCCACCTCACAAGGTATTGCAACTGACCATCGTAGTATCTAGAGTCCAATAGGTCTTGGAGCTCAAATATGTCAACATCCAAGGTCACCGGATCAGGGGGAAGAATAGTTTTAGTCGTTGAGGTAGAAGAAGCCGGTTTCAGGAGCGAGACATGGAAGGTGGGGTGAATAGGTAATGATGATGGAAGATCAAGAGTAACTGCATTGGCATTAACAATATTGCTTACTGTAAAGGGTCCGATAAATAAGCCAGCTAATTTTTTACTGGGAACAGGTATTTTGATATTTTTGGTTGAAAGCCAGACTTTATCTCCTACTGCATAGACAGGAGAAGGTCTTCTACGGAGATCATAGTACTTCTTTTGTATAGCTTGTGCGTTCTGGATGTTTAGACGCAAGGAATCAAAATTCTCTGCTATCTTTTGTAGAAGGTCATCAACCGGTTGAGAAGTTGGGGCAATTGAGTCATGGATGAAGAAGTTAGGGTGGAAAGCGTAATTCGCAAAGAATGGAGACAAATTGGTTGAACTGTTTTTACTTTTATTATATGCAAATTCTGCCATGTATAGGTACCGGGCCCACTCTGTTTGTTGGTATGAGCAGTAACAGCGGATGTACTGTTCAAGCCATTGGTTTAACCTTTCAGTTTGACCATTGGTCTGCGGATGGAAGGCTGTACTAAGTCGATGATCAATCTGTAGATGTTGGGCGAGGGATTTCCAGAATTTTGAAGTAAATTGAGCTCCTCTGTCGGTTGTTATGATGTTCGGGATCCCATGGAAGCGTACAACCGAATTCAGGAAAAGTTGAGCAGTCTCCGTGGATGTGGGTACCTTGTGATACGGAATGAATAAAGCCATCTTTGTGAGAATATCTGTAACAACAAGAATAGTATTAAATCCAGAACTTAAAGGAAGTTCAACAATAAAGTCCATACCTATATGAACCCAAGGTCTTTCAGGGATATCCATAGGTATTAGGTGACCATAAGGTTTATTTCTATCCTTTTTAGAAGTGATACAGATATCACAGTGTTGTATATAATTATGGACGGAATCAGACATGTTTGGCCACCATTAAAGTCTTGATAAGAGATCTAATGTCCTTTTGATACCAGGGTGTCCAAGCAAAGGAGGATCATGATGTTGTTTAATCAAGTCATTCCTGAGAGATTCTGGGATATATAGCTTGGAGTCGTGATAATAGAAATCAGCATTTTGAGTCAGATGTAGATGGGATCTCTGATTATCTGACTGTAGAGCAGTAAGGAGTTGAGTTTTAAATGTAGGCATCAGGCCCAAGAATTTGTCTGCAGGTATGATGGAAGTAACTTCTTGAGAATTTGGTGGTCTGGGATCTCTCCTGGAGAGAGAGTCAGCCTTCCCATTTTTAGATCCAGGTCTGTATACTATAAGATAGTTAAACCTGCTAAAGTACAGGCTCCATCTTACTTGTCTACTGGACAGAGTTTTATTTTTCTGCAGGAATTCCAGGTTGCAATGATCTGTATAGATTATGATAGGTTGTACTGTGCCCTCTAGAAGATGTCTCCATGTATCGAAAGCACGTTTAATTGCAAGAAGTTCTTTTTCTCCGATGGAGTAGTTAATCTCGGCTGGAGAGAGTAGCTTAGAATAGAAAGCTACTGGATGAAGTGGTTGTGTAAGACTTTTCCTTTGGGAGAGAATAGCGCCAAGAGCAAAATCTGAAGAGTCGACCTCGAGGACGAATTGGAGGGAAGGATCTGGAAATTGTAGTATAGGTGCAGTAGTGAATGAGGTCTTCAGGTTGCGAAAGGCCTCATCGGCATCTTTATCCCAACGGAATGGCACACAGGTGCTGGTGAGTCTAGAAAGAGGTTTTATCTTTTGGGAGAAGTTCCTAATAAATTTGCGGTAATAATTACTGAAACCTAGAAAGCGTTGTAATTCTTTTCTGTTAGTGGGTTGTGGCCAGTTTCTCACGGCTTCTACCTTATTTTCTTGCATTTGAATGCCATTGGGTCCTATACTGTAACCCAGGAAATCAATTTCAGTAACGTGGAAAAGACACTTCTCAAGTTTAGCGTAAAGTCTATGCACTTGCAGTCTTGACAAGACCCAGCTAACATGCTTCACGTGATCTTCTAAAGTTTTGGAATAAATAAGGATGTCGTCCAGGTATACCACAACGCAGATGTCAAGAAGGTCATGGAAAACATCATTCACGAAAAACTGAAATGTGGCCGGAGCATTAGTAAGCCCGAAGGGCATTACAAGATATTCAAAGAGACCATATCTCGTACGGAATGCGGTCAACCACTCATCACCCTCTCTTATTCGAACAAGATTATAAGCCCCTCTAAGATCAAGCTTGGTAAAAAAATTTGCATCTTGAAGGCGTTCGATAAGTTTGGGGATGAGTGGTAAGGGATACCGGTTTTTGATGGTTATTTTGTTCAACTCCCTAAAATCAATTATAGGTCGAAGTGAGTTGTCTTTGTTTCTGACAAAGAAGAAACCAGCTGCGGCAGGTGAAACAGAGGGGCGAATAAAGCCTTTTTTCAGGTTTTCATCTAAATAGGTTTTAAGATGGTCCAACTCTGGTTGACAGAGAGGGTATAGATGGCCGTATGGACGTGTGGTTCCTGGTTTGAGCAATGTGAAAAAGTGAAGTTAAGCGCTCAAAGCACGGGTATATCTAAGAGATGTGTATTTAAATAAAGGGACCAGTGTCCAGTATGTAATCAACGAAAAAATATATTCATCAAAGTATTTATATGTAATAATATATAGAAAGGAATATATATATATGTACCAGAACAGAGACAGAGGCGTAAATATCGTTCAAATGGAAAATTTCCAAAGGCAATTTATAAAACAGAGGTGTCAAGATGTCTAAAATGATACAAAATGATACAATGTAAAACAAAAGGGACGTCTCCCTTAATAAATGTATAGATACATAAAATAAGCATAAAAGAACAATAAGAAAAAGTACTTGCGCTTTAGCGAAAAATGTACTGATATCCCAAGATATTGACTTGCCAAGTGACAAGAAAGTAACTGTCCAGTTGTAGGCTTAAATTGCCTGTATATGGTGGTTGGCGTTACTGGATGAGAGAAAAAGGGCGCCTTTTTGTGTAAAGGTGACGTGACGTCACGTTTTAAAATGGTAGGTGATGTTGCCGTGGCAACCCCTATTCCTAAATCTGTAAGGAAATCCTGGGGGATCTAAAGATAATCTTTGCGTTTGTTCCTGGTTTGAGGTCAATAGGACAGTCGTAGGTCCGATGAGGAGGTAAGCTGTCTGCCTCCTTTTTGCTGAAGACTTCTTTAAATTTGTCGTAAGCTTTGGGGATACTGGGCACTTCAGTAATATGTAAAAGAGTTGTAGGATGTAAGCAACTTTGTTGACAGTATTTAGAATTAAATTTGATGTCAAGAGAACTCCAAGTTATTGTTGGTTCATGTAATCGAAGCCATTGTAAACCTAAGACAATAGGGAAGAGTGGAGAACTGATAATATCAAACGTGATATATTCTTGATGTGAGTCAAAGGTGGTAACCAGAATGGGGATGGTATGTTGTATTATAGGTCCTGAAGAAATTTCAGATCCATCCACTACTCGAATAAAAACAGGAGACATTTTTTTTATGAGTGGTATTTTATTTGTTAATGCAATAGAAGCATCCATGTAGTTTCCTTGTGCGCCTGTATCAATTATGGCCTCTTTCTTCAGCTGTTTGCAGTCCCACTGTAAAGAGAGGGGTAGAATACAGTGAATGGGTTCATCATATACCAATAGAGAAGTCAAACTAGAAAATTACTTACGGTTCTTGTTCTTGCGTAGAGATGGACAACCCTGAACAGAGTGAGCAGCGGAACCGCAATACATGCAAAGTCCCTTGGATTTACGTCTGAATCTTTCTTCAGAAGTGAGGGGGCCTCGAATGAAGCCAATCTCCATAGCCTCTGGAGCACTGCTAGAAGAATGAGCAGTGGAAGTTGTTTGAATGGGGTGATTAGGCCTTTTATAGGAGGGCTCTGTGTGCTGGCGTTCCGTCTTTCTTTCTCTTAATCTCCTATCAATCTGCATAACCAATCTCATAAATGCTTCCAAAGAGTCTGGGATATCTATACGAGCAAGTTCATCTTTCACCTGATCAGACAGACCTAATCAAATTTGACTTTTAAGAGCAACTGCATTCCATTGGGAATCAATAGCTTGTTGTTTAAATTCAGTAATATAGGTCTCGAATGGTCGGTTGCCTTGTTTTAACTTCCTCAGTTTATCATCCGCTGTATGTTGGAGGTTGGAATCTGAATATAACTCATCCATAACAGCAAGGAAGGACTGTAAAGAGGACAGAAGAGGGCTGTTTGACTCAAACAAAGTATCTGCCCAAATGCGGGGTTCCCCACGTAGATAAGTAATCATGCTCAACACCTTGGTCCTGTCATTAGGATATGTGACAGGTTTCAGACTAAATGTTAGTACACAAGCATTTCTGAATTGACGATACTGACGTCTGTCACCATGGAAAAAATCTGGGGGAGCAATGATTGGCTCAGTAACAGGCTGTGCAGGAACAGGTTTGCTAGAAACTGAATCTTGAATAACCTTCCTAAGGGTCTCATTCTCTACTTTTAAATCCCTGAGACCCTGGTTAAGTTCATCCACTCGTTTAGAAAGGTTATAAACAATTGTTGGGAGATCTGCTGGTTCCATTGTAAGGCTTAGTTATTATGTAAAGTCTATTTCAACTATGTAAGTGGAACGCAACTGCAGATCAATTATTGTTTTGTATCACCAGGGTCTTTGGGCTATTTAGGTGAGCATAGACCAGTAAACCTGTGGTGAATTAATATTAAGTTAGAGGTTCAATGCTGTTAGTACTATCACAACATGAATCCTTCTAAGCACAATATTTCCAATACTGTTAGACTGGCACAGTATGGAAAAAATAATGAAAAAATGATAGAAGAAAAATATGCTTCTAATTTAAAGAACTTGAGAGAGCAAAAATTCTTTTTTTTTTTTTAAGCTTACATTAAATAAACATGTAATGCAGGAGAGAGTTGGTTAATCCTTGTAAGAAGTAAGCTTGGTTTGCAAGAGATATACTTTTAACAAGTCACAGAGAATGCTTCAGTTGTCTTGTAGCTGCAACTTTGTAACTGTGTTTATTGAGAGCAACTGCTGCAGAGTAAGAGAGGAATTTGGCAAGATGCCCAGACTTGCAGTTGCAAAACCAAGTAACAGTTTTTATTTTGAAATAGTTAAATCCTCTTCAGTTCAAGCTTGAAACTTAAAGCTCAAAGTCTTGTTCTTAAAGCAGCATATATATTATGAAGTGAGAAAGGAGACATTGATTCCCCAGTATGAAATAGTGTGCAGAGTTATTTAGAAAACTGCAGTGCCTGTCAGCTCCAGTTAAATTAAGAGTGATGCTGTAAGTGTACAATAGCAATTCAGCAGTTAAGTTCTCAAATAGTATGCAAGGAATAAAATTAAGACGTAACTTAGCTGTAAATCCAAGGATGCAAACAGGATATTTCAGGGGATGTAATCCTTGTAGAAAATAGTACAGAGTAATCCAAGCAAACAGTCCTTTGTGAAAGCAGTTGGTTTGAGAAAAACAATGCAGCTCAGAGACTGTGTGTAAGCTGTTACTCCTGCTAATGAAAATAACTAAGCACCTGTTTGCTGACAGGTGGAGCCTTAAGTAACATGAAAGTGAGAGAACCATGTGATGAGAAGTGAGAGAAGTAAAACATGAAATGGAATCCTGACACCTTAAAGGAGCCTTCATTCGTCGGTAGTCCGTCGGGCCAGCAGGATGTTCCGCGTCGGAGGTCTGCAAGATGGATCCAGAAGAAAGAAGATTGAAGATGCCGTTGATAGAAGACTTCAGCCGGATCATGGACCTCTTCAGCTCCCGCTTGGATGATGACTTCAGCCGGATCATGGACCTCTTCAGCTCCCGCTTGGATGATGACTTCAGCCGGATCATGGACCTCTTCAGCTCCCGCTTGGATGATGACTTCAGCCGGATCATGGACCTCTTCAGCCCCCTGCTTGGGCTTGGATCAGGACATCGGAGGAGCTCTTCTGGATCGATCGGTGAACCTGGTATGATGAAGATAAGGTAGGAAGATCTTCAGGGGCTTAGTGTTAGGTTTATTTAAGGGGGGTTTGGGTTAGATTAGGGGTATGTGGGTGGTGGGTTGTAATGTTGGGGGGGGTATTGTATGTTTTTTTTTACAGGCAAAAGAGCTGAATTTCTTGGGGCATGCCCCGCAAAGGGCCCTGTTCAGGGCTGGTAAGGTAAAAGAGCTTTGAACTTTAGTAATTTAGAATAGGGTAGGGCATTTTTTTATTTTGGGGGTCTTTGTTATTTTATTAGGGGGCTTAGAGTAGGTGTAATTAGTTTAAAATTGTTGTAATATTTTTCTGATGTTTGTAAATATTTTTTTATTTTTTGTAACTTAGTTCTTTTTTATTTTTTGTACTTTAGTTAGTTTATTTCATTGTATTTATTTGTAGATATTGTATTTAATTAATGTATTGATAGTGTAGTGTTAGGTTTAATTGTAACTTAGGGTTAGGATTTATTTTACAGGTAAATTTGTAATTATTTTAACTATTTTAGCTATTAAATAGTTCTTAACTATTTAATAGCTATTGTACCTGGTTAAAATAAATACAAAAGTTACCTGTAAAATAAATATAAATCCTAAAATAGCTATAATATAATTATAATTTATATTGTAGCTATATTAGGATTTATTTTACAGGTAAGTATTTAGCTTTAAATAGGAATAATTTATTTAATAAGAGTTAATTTATTTCGTTAGATTAAAATTATATTTAATTTAGGGGGGTGTTAGTGTTAGGGTTAGACTTAGCTTTAGGGGTTAATACATTTATTAGAATAGCGGTGAGCTCCAGTCGGCAGATTAGGGGTTAATAATTGAAGTTAGGTGTCGGAGATGTTAGGGAGGGCAGATTAGGGGTTAATACTATTTATTATAGGGTTATTGAGGTCGGGAGTGAGGCGGATTAGGGGTTAATAACTTTATTATAGTAGCGGTGCGGTCCGCTCAGCAGATTAGGGGTTAATAAGTGTAGGCAGGTGGAGGCGACGTTGAGGGGGGCAGATTAGGGGTTAATAAATATAATATAGGGGTCGGCGGTGTTAGGGGCAGCAGATTAGGGGTACATAAGTATAACATAGGTGGCGGTCGGCAGATTAGGGGTTAATTATTGTAGGTAGCTGTCGGCGACATTGTGGGGGCAGGTTAGGGGTTAATAAATATAATATAGGGGTCGGCGGTGTTAGGGGCAGCAGATTAGGGGTACATAAGTATAACGTAGGTGGCGGTCGGCAGATTAGGGGTTAAAAAAATGTCATCGAGTGTCGGCGATGTGGGGGGGGGCTCGGTTTAGGGGTACATAGGTAGTTTATGGGTGTTAGTGTACTTTAGAGTACAGTAGTTAAGAGCTTTATGAACCGGCATTAGCCCAGAAAGCTCTTAACTACTGACTTTTTTCTGCGGCTGGAGTTTTGTCGTTAGAATTCTAACGCTCACTTCAGACACGACTCTAAATACCGGAGTTAGGAAGATCCCATTGAAAAGATAGGATACGCAATTGACGTAAGGGGATCTGCGGTATGGAAAAGTCACGGCTGAAAAGTGAGCGTTAGACCCTTTCCTAACTGACGCCAAATACCGGCGGTAGCCTAAAACCAGCGTTAGGAGCCTCTAACGCTGGTTTTCACGGCTACCGCCAAACTCCAAATCTAGGCCTTAGACAATTGCCTCCATCCTTAAGGGGTTAACATACCTATAACAATTCTTACTACTTCCTTTGGTTTTCTTTCTTGATTTTTTTTTATTAAGGAAGATAAGGTTTCTTAAAGTGATATGAAAGAGTCTGTTTCATTGTTGGAATAAAAAAGCACTAAGCAGTGACTTATGCTTAAAGGGACAGTCAAGTCCCAAAAAAACTTTCATGATTCAAATAGGGTATGTGATTTTAAACAGCTTTCCAATTTACTTCTATCACCAATTTTGCTTTGTACTCTTGGTATTCTTAGTTGAAAGCTAAACCCAGGAGGTTCATATGCTAATTTCTTAGACCTTGAAGGCTGCCTCTAATCTAAATGCATTTTGATAGTTTTTCAGCACTAGAAGGCATTAGTTCATGTGTTTCATATAGATAGCATTGAGCTCATGCATGTTAATTTACCATGGAGTCAGCGCTGATTGGCTAAAATGCAAGTCTGTCAAAAGAATTGAATTAAGGGGGCAGTCTGCTGAGGCTTAGTAACAAGGTAATTACAGGGGAAAAATATGTATAATTATAACTGTTGGTTATGCAAAACGGGGGAATTGGTAATTAAGGGATTATCTATCTTTTAAAACAACAACCATTCTGGTGTTGACTGTCCCTTTAATAGAAATTATTACAATATGTATTATTCATCATTTTTAAAGGATTTTACCTTGTATTTCTTTTTTGAAACTACATTTGTACAGTGCCCATTACTTCCTGTCATGGCCCTGCAAGGAGGCTGGAGTCTCTACAAGAAGGCTTATCTAACTTGATGTCATAAAACTTCTAGAGTAACATGAGATGGTTTATTATGAATACTAGAAAAACAGGGAGTCAGATATGCCCATGTTAAGAAGAGGCAGAATGCAACCTAGGTTGCAAAAATATCAGCTCTCTTATTTCGATGAGGGCGGCTACATTGAGAATTTTTAATTGCTCATTTTGCAAAATAAACATAACAACCCAAGTTAGTTGCTGTTTTACACAATCGGTTTCTTTTCATATTTACTTTTATTTAACATATTTGTTTTTACTAAAGGAGCACTGTTTAATATTCCTTTACAAGCAATACCATTTTTTTTTACCATACATTAAACCTGTTTGATCTCTATTGATTAAAGATTTCAATCTAGGTTTCAACATAGTAGCTATTGCTTTAGTTAATATTTTGTAAGAAACTAACACCTAGATTACGAGTTTTGCGTTAGAGGCTGTGCAGTGCTAACGAGCAGTTTATTCTCACTGCTCACTTACAGACAGCGCTGGTATTACGGGTTTTTATAAACCCGGTGTTAACCGCAAAAAATGTGAGCGTAGAGCAAAATTTAGCTCCATATCTCACCTCAATACCAGTGCTTTTTACGTTAGCGGTGAGCTGGTAAAACGTGCTCGTGTACGATTTCCCCATAGGAATCAATGGGGGGGAGCCGGCTGAAAAAAAAACCTAACACCTGCAAAAAAGAATCAATGGGGGAGAGCCGGCTGAAAAAAAAAGCAGCGTTTAGTTCCTAACGCAGCACCATTGATTCCTATGGGGAAATAAAAGTTATGTCTACAACTAACACCCTAACATGAACCCCGAGTCTAAACACCCCTAATCTTACACTTATTAACCCCTAATCTACCGCCCCCGACATCGCCGACACCTACATTATATTATTAACCCCTGATCTGCCGCTCTGGACACCACCGCCACCTACATTATATGTATGAACCCCTAATCTGCTGCCCCCAACATCGCCAACACCTACATTATATTTATTAACCCCTAATCTGCCGCCCCAATGTCGCCGCAACCTAACTACATTTATTAACCCCTAATCTTCCGCCCCAACGTCGCCACCACTATAATAAATGTATTAACCCCTAAACCAAAGTCTAACCCTAACCCCCCTAACGTAAATATATTTTAAATAAATCTAAATAAAATTACTACAATTAACTAAATAATTCCTATTTAAAACTAAATACTTACCTGTAAAATAAACCCTAAGCTAGCTACAATATAACTAATAGTTACAATGTAGCTAGCTTAGGGTTTATTTTTATTTTACAGGCAACTTTGTATTTATTTTAACTAGGTACAATAGTTATTAAATAGTTATTAACTATTTAATAACTACCTAGTTAAAATAAAGACAAATTTACCTGTAAAATAAAACCTAACCTAAGTTACAATTACACCTAACACTACACTACAATTAAATTATTTCCCTTAATTAAATACAATTAATTTAAACTAATTACACCTAATCTAATCCCCCTAACAAAATAAAAAAGCCCCCCCAAAATAAAAAAAGCCCTACCCTACACTAAATTACAAATAGCCCTTAAAAGGGCCTTTTGCAGGGCATTGCCCCAAAGTAATCAAAAATTACAATCCCCCCCCCAACATTAAAACCCACCACCAACACAACCAACCCTACTCTAAAGCCCACCCAATCCCCCCTTAAAAAAACCTAACATTAACCCCTTGAAGATCACCTTACCGGGAGACGTCTTCACCCAACCGGGCCAAAGTCCTCAACGAAGCCGGGAGAAGTCTTCATCCAAGCCGGGCGAATTGGTCCTCCAGATGGGCAGAAGTGTTCATCCAGATGGCATCTTCTATCTTCATCCATCCGGCGCGGAGCAGGTCCAACTTCAAGACATCTGACGAGGAGCATCCTCTTCTTCCGACGGCTAAACACAGAATGAAGGTTCCTTTAAATGACGTCATCCAAGATGGCGTCCCTTCAATTCTGATTAACTGAAAGAATTCTATCATCCAATCGGAATTAAGGTAGAAAAAATCCTATTGGCTGATGCAATCAGCCAATAGGATTGAAGTGGCATTCTATTGGCTGATTGGAACAGCCAATAGAATGTCAGGTCAATCCTATTGGCTGATTGGATCAGCCAATAGGATTGAACTTCAATCCTATTGGCTGATTGCATCAGCCAATAGGATCTTTTCTACCTTAATTCCGATTGGCTGATAGAATTCTATCAGCCAATCGGAATTGAAGGGACGCCATCTTGGATGACGTCATTTAAAGGAACCTTCATTCTGTGTTTAGCTGTCAGAAGAAGAGGATGCTCTGCATCGGATGTCTTGAAGATGGAGCTGCTCCGCGCCGGATGGATGAAGATAGAAGATGCCGTCTGGATGAAGACTTCTGCCCGTCTGGTTGACCACTTCGTCCCGCTTGGATGAAGACTTCTCCCGGCTTCGTTGAGGACTGCGGCCCGGTTGGGTGAAGACGTCTCCCAGTAAGGTGATCTTCAAGGGGTTTTTATAAGGGGGGATTAGGTGGGTTTTAGGAGTAGGGTTGGTTGTGTGGGGTGGTGGGTTCTAATGTTGGGGGGGAATTGTAATTTTTTTTTAGGTAAAAGAGCTGATTACTTTGGGGCAATGCCACGCAAAAGGCCCTTTTAAGGGCTATTTGTAATTTAGTGTAGGGTAGGGCTTTTTTATTTTGGGGGGGCTTTTTTTATTTTGTTAGGGGGATTAGATTAGGTGTAATTAGTTTAAAAATCTTGTAATTTCTTTATTATTTTCTGTAATTTAGTGGGGGGGGTTTTTGTACTTTAGATCATTTTAATTGTAACTAATTGTATTTAATTTAGATAATTAATTTAATTGTAGTGTAGTGTTAGGTGTAATTGTAACTTAGGTTAGGTTTTATTTTACAGGTAAATTTGTCTTTATTTTAACTAGGTAGTTATTAAATAGTTAATAACTATTTAATAACTATTGTACCTAGTTAAAATAAATACAAACTTGCCTGTAAAATAAAAATAAAACCTAAGATAGATACAATGTAACTAAGAGTTATATTGTAGCTAGATTAGGGTTTATTTTATAGGCAAGTATTTAGTTTTAAATAGGAATTATTTAGTTAATTGTAGTAATTTTATTTAGATTTATTTAAATTATATTTAAGTTAGGGTTAGACTTAGGTTTAGGGGTTAATAACTTTATTATAGCGGCGGAGACGTTGGGGGCGGCAGATTAGGGGTTAATAAATGTAGGTAGGTGGCGGCGATGTTAGTGCTGGCAGATTAGGGGTTAATAATATTGAAATAGTGTTTGCGATGCGGGAGTGTGGCGGTTTAGGGGTTAATATGTTTATTATAGTGGTGGCGATGTCCAGTTCAGCAGATTAGGGGTTAAAAAATGTATTTTAGTGTTTGCGATGTGGGAGGGCCTCGGTTTAGGGGTTGATAGGTAGTTTATGGGTGTTAGTGTACTTTTTAGCACTTTAGTTAAGAGTTTTATGCTACGGCGTTGTAGTGTAAAACTCTTAACTACTGACTTTTAAATGTGGTACCAGTCTTGACAGGAGAGGGTGTACCGCTCACTTTTGGTCAGATTCGTAATACCGGCGCTATGCAAGTCCCATTGAAAATATAGGTTACGCAATTGACGTAAGTGGATTTGCGGTATTTCTGAGTCTGGCCAAAAAAATGAGCGGTACACCTGTACCTTCAAGACCAGCGGGTGTTAAAAAGCAGCATTGGGACCAGCCAACGCTGCTTTTTAAGCCCAATGCAAGACTCGTAATCTAGCCGTATTTTTTTTCTGAATCTTTTACCGATTTTGCAATAAAAAAATAAAAGAGGAATAAGGTTGCATGTGACCTTGTAAATAACTATTTAATTCTTTGTACAGTTGAATAAGGCATCATTTGTTTCTTTCAGAATCTTATAACTTTCTTCTTAAAAATATCTTCTTTTTTAACATTTATATATATATATATATATATATATATTTATATAATTTTGTTGACACATTTGATACTAGTGTTTCCTTGACTGTATTATACACTTTAAATATTATCATTTCTTTAATCAATATGTATCTCTTTCTTGTTTATACATTGGTATTTATTTTGGTTGGTGCTTTGAGTCACTTTAATATTTATTATTAAAATATATTTGTTACAACAACAAAAAATATATTTTTTTTATACACACATACACACTATTGATGTGAACATAGATATATGGAGAATACGAAATCCAGAGTATGGAGACTATAAAGGTAATTGCAAACCCTGTATCACTTTTTTGGTATATTTTAAAACTATTATTATTGATGTATTGATGTAGGGATCTGAAATATTAAGAAAAATAAGGTTAGGACAATATATGGACAAAATAAATGATCTTATTATTATTATCATACTGTCTCAGTCTGCCCTTCTTCTATAGTTTTTATGTACTGTACAGTAATACCAACTCCAGTCCTAAAGCACCACCAGTAGTCCTGGTTTTACCATTTTCTCTGCAGTAAAATATAGCATTATAACTTATACTGTGTGTTTCTTTGCAAGGATACAATTAAAACCAGGACTGTTTGTGGGGCGTTATGACTGAAGATGGCCACCCTAGGCTTATAAATAAATTATTAAAATAATAATAAAAAAAAAGGCAGCTCATGAGATAGCTGTGTTGATTATAATGCAATTCCAGGAGACAATCATAAGCTTCAAACACAGCTCCACATGTTCTTTTGGTAGCATCACTTGCTGCCCTCTGCCCTGAACACACTTGTAACCACCTCTGATACCAGACAAGCTGATGCCCACGCATGGCCACTTGTTGGTGGTCAGCGAGTGCAGACTACTATATGTGGGTGGCCCACATCATGAGTCACAGAGCACATGTCGCACAGAGGCATACAAGCCTAAAGCTTACTTTACCATGTCATAGACACCCACTTAAAGGGACACTGAACCCAAATAGTTTCTTTCATGATTCAGATAGAGCATGACATTTTAAGCAACTTTCTAATTTACTCCTATTATCAATTTCTCTTTGTTCTCTTGATATCTTTATTTTAAAAGCAGCAATGTAAATCTTAGCAGCCAGCCCATTTTAGGCTCAGCACCATTGGAGGCTTATATTTACGCACCAATAAGCAAGCATAACCCAGGTTCTCAAGCAAAAATGGGCCAGCTCCTATGCATTCATGATTCCCTCCAAAGGAAAACAATACAGAGCCAAATGCCAAGGCTATCTATATATGGAGACATACAATTTATACATCAATCACAGCTACCGGGATATAGAATGTCACTGACTGGCTAGTGCAATTTGTCCACATTAATGTCTCAACTTGAGAGCTCAGTTTACATACCCAATGCACAATTATGTAACTTATATACTATCCGTATGCTGCCTTATTTAAGCAGCATTTAGTACCCCTCAAATCCCTTAATGTCTATCTGAATTGAGAAACCACTCTCCCAGCATGCAGGCATCCCAAGCTGGGCTGGGAAAATTAACATCTGGGGCCCGATCCGATATGCAGCGTCGCCCGCAAAAGCCGGCGATGCCAAATTTTGCGCTGGTTTGGTATCACATATACGGCGTAACATAGAAGTTACGCTCGTATATTTCTGCCTTCGGCCGTAGTTTTTTGGCCCATAGACAGGTATACCAAACCAGCACAGTTTGGTATCCAATATACAGTGTAAGGACTTACGTAGTGAAAATGGAGAAATCCTACTCCATTTTCACCTCGCCACAAACTGCAGGCGTAGTAAGCCTTACGCTGTGTATTTACCTGTCAACCGCAAACTGTTAAATAAAACCTAACACATGCGCAATGTCTATCTACCTGTCAACCGCGATCCCCCGCCGCAATCCCTAATAAAGTATTTATCCCCTAAACCGCCACTCCCCGGACCCCGCCGCCACCCTACATTAAATGTATAACCCACATTAAATGTATAAGGGGGTCCTAACGCTGGTTTTGGCCGCCCGCTGGTATTTAGAGTCAGTCAGGAAAGGGTCTAACGCTCACTTTCCAGCCGCGGCTTTTCCATAACGCAGATCCCCCTATGCCATTTGTGTATCTTATCTTTTCAATGGGATCTTTCTAATGCCGGTATTTAGAGTCTTGGCTGAAGTGAGCGTTAGAACTCTAACAACAAGACTCCAGCCGCAGAAAAAAGCCAGGAGTTCAGAGCTTTCTGGGCTAACGCCGGTTCATAAAGCTCTTAACTACTGTGCTCTAAAGTACACTAACACCCATAAACTACCTATGTACCCCTAAACCGAGGTCCCCCCACATCGCCGCCACTCTATTAAATGTTTTTAACCCCTTATCTGCCGACCGCACACCGCCGCCACCTACATTATCCCTATGTACCCCTAATCTGCTGCTCCTAACACCGCCTACACCTACATAATATTTATTAACCCCTAATCTGCCCCCCCAAACGCCGCTGCTACCTACCTACAATTATTAACCCCTAATCTGCCGACCGGACCTCACCGCTACTATAATAAATGTATTAACCCCTAAAGCTAACCCTAACCCTAACCCCCCCCCTAAGTTAAATATAATTTTTATCTAACGAAATAAAATAAATCTTATTAAATAAATTATTCCTATTTAAAGCTAAATACTTACTTGTAAAATAAACCCTAATATAGCTACAATATAAATAATAATTATATTGTAGCTATTTTAGGATTAATATTTATTTTACAGGCAACTTTGTATTTATTTTAACTAGGTACAATAGCTATTAAATAGTTATTAACTATTTAATAGCTACCTAGCTAAAAGAAATACAAAATTACCAGTAAAATAAATCCTAACCTAAGTTACAATTAAACCTAACACTACACTATCAATACATTAAATACAAATACCTACAAATAAATACAAACAAATGCACTAACTAAAGTACCAAAAAATAAAAAAAGAACTAAGTTACAAAAAATAAAAAAATAATTTACAAACATTATAAAAATATTACAACAATTTTAAGCCAATTACATCTACTCTAAGCCCCCTAATAAAATAACAAAGCCCCCCAAAATAAAAAAATGCCCTACCCTATTCTACAATAAAAATTGTAAAGCTCTTTTACCTTACCAGCCCTTAAAAGGACCTTTTGCGGGGCATTTTCCAAAGAATCCTGCTCTTTTGCCTATAAGAAAAAACATACAATACCCCCCAACATTACAACCCACCACCCACATACCCCTAATCTAACCCAAACCCCCCTTAAATAAACCTAACACTAAGCCCCTGAAGATCTCCCTACCTTGTCTTCACCACGCCGGGTATCACCGATCCGTCCAGAAGAGGGTCCGAAGTCTTCATCCTATCCGGGCGATGTCTTCATCCAAGCGGGGGCCGAAGAGGTCCATCATCTGGCTGAAGTCTTCATCCAAGTGGGGGCTGAAGAGGTCCATCATCCGGCTGAAGTCTTCTATCAACCGGCATCTTCAATCTTCTTTCATCCGGATCCATCTTCATCCCGCCGACGCGGAACATCCTTCCTCCACAACGAACTCCCGACGAATGAAGGTTCCTTTAAGGGACGTCATCCAAGATGGCGTCCCTCGAATTCCGATTGGCTGATAGGATTCTATCAGCCAATCGGAATTAAGGTAGGCATAATCTGATTGGCTGATGGAATCAGCCAATCAGATTCACGTTCAATCCGATTGGCTGATCCAATCAGCCAATCAGATTGAGCTCACATTCTATTGGCTGTTCCGATCAGCCAATAGAATGCAAGATCAATCTGATTGGCTGATCCAATCAGCCAATCGGATTGAACTTGAATCTGATTCGCTGATTCAATCAGCCAATCAGAATTTTCCTACCTTAATTTCGATTGGCTGATAGAATCCTATCAGCCAATCGGAATTCGAGGGACGCCATCTTGGATGACGTCCCTTAAAGGAACCTTCATTCGTCGGGAGTTCGTCGTGGAGGAAGGATGTTCCGCGTCGGTGGGATGAAGATGGATCCGGATGAAAGAAGATTGAAGATGCCGCTTGATAGAAGACTTCAGCCGGATGATGGACCTCTTCAGCCCCCGCTTGGATGAAGACTTCAGCCGGATGATGGACCTCTTCAGCCCCGCTTGGATGAAGACATCGCCCGGATTGGATGGAGACTTAGGACCCTCTTCTGGACGGATCAGTGATACCCGGCATGGTGAAGACAAGGTAGGGAGATCTTCAGGGGCTTAGTGTTAGGTTTATTTAAGGGGGGTTTGGGTTAGATTAGGGGTATGTGGGTGGTGGGTTGTAATGTTGGGGGGGGTATTGTATGGTTTTTTTTACAGGCAAAAGAGCAGAATTCTTTGGGGCATGCCCCGCAAAAGGCCCTTTTAAGGGCTGGTAAGGTAAAAGAGCTTTACAATTTTTATTGTAGAATAGGGTAGGGCATTTTTTTATTTTGGGGGGCTTTGTTATTTTTTTAGGGGGCTTAGAGTAGGTGTAATTAGCTTAAAATTCTTGTAATCTTTTATAATTTTTGTAATTTAGTATTTTTTTTTGTAATTTAGTTTAGTTAATTTAATTGTAGATAATTGTAGGTAGTTTATGTAATTAATTTATTGGTAGTGTAGTGTTAGGTTTAATTGTAACTTAGGTTAGGATTTATTTTACAGGTAATTTGGTAATTATTTTAACTAGGTAGCTATTAAATAGTTATTAACTATTTAATAGCTATTGTACCTGGTTAAAATAAATACAAAGTTGCCTGTAAAATAAATATTAATCCTAAAATAGCTACAATATAATTATTATTTATATTGTAGCTATATTAGGGTATATTTTACAGGTAAGTATTTAGCTTTAAATAGGAATAATTTATTTAATAAGAATTATTTTATTTCGTTAGATAAAAATTATATTTAACTTAGGGGGGTGTTAGGGTTAGACTTAGCTTTAGGGGTTAATACATTTATTAGAGTAGCGGTGAGGTCCGGTCGGCAGATTAGGGGTTAATAATTGTTGGTAGGTAGCGGCGACGTTGGGGGGGGCAGATTAGGGGTTAATAAATATAATATAGGGGTCGGCGGGGGTAGGGGCAGCAAATTAGGGGTTCATAGGGATAATGTAGGTTGCGGCGGTGTACGGAGCGGCAGATTAGGGGTTATTGTATAATGCAGGTGTCAGCGATAGCGGGGGCGGCAGATTAGGGGTTAATAAGTGTAAGGTTAGGGGTGTTTAGACTCGGGGTACATGTTAGGGTGTTAGGTGCAGACTTAGGAAGTGTTTCCCCATAGGAAACAATGGGGCTGCGTTAAGAGCTGAACGCTGCTTTTTTGCAGGTGTTAGGTTTTTTTTCAGCTCAAACTGCCACATTGTTTCCTATGGGGGAATCGTGCACGAGCACGTTTTTGAAGCTGGCCGTGTCCGTAAGCACCGCTGGTATTGAGAGTTGCAGTGGTGGTAAATTATGCTCTACGCTCCCTTTTTGGAGCCTAACGCAGCCCTTCGGTGAACTCTAAATACCAGCATTGTTTAAAAGGTGCAGGGGGAAAAATACACGCGTAGCTAACGCACCCCTTTGGCCGCAGAACTATAAATCTAGCCGTATATTAACTCTAATTATATTAGGGTTAATATAGTTAATATAGTTATTATATTATATATATTAACTATATTAACCCTAATTATATTAGGGTTAATGTAGTTAATATAGTTATTATATTATATATATATTAAGTATAATAACCCTATCTAACTCTAACACCCCTAACTAAATTCTTATTAAAATAAATCTAATTAATATTATTAATTAAAATATTCCTATTTAAATCTAAATACTTACCTATAAAATAAACCCTAAGATAGCTACAATGTAATTAATAATTACATTGTAGCTATTTTAGGGTTTATATTTATTTTACAGGTAACTTGGTATTTATTTTAACTAGGCACAATAGCTATTAAATAGTTAAAAACTATTTAATAGCTACCTTGTTAAAATAATTACCAATTTACCTGTAAAATAAATCCTAACCTAAGTTACAAATACACCTACACTATCAATAAATTAAATAAACTACAAATATCTAAACTAAAATACAATTAAATACACTAAACTAAATTACAAAAAACAAACAAACACTAAATTACAAAAAATAAAAAAAGATTACAAGAATTTTATGCTAATTACACCTATTCTAAGCCCCCTAATAAAATAACAAAGCCCCCCAAAATAAAAAAATTTCCCTACCCTAAACTAAATTACAAAAGTTAACAGCTCTATTACCAGCCCTTAAAAGGGCTTTTTGCGGGGCATGACCCAAAGTATTTAGCTCTTTTGCCTGTAAAAAAAAACAATACACCCCCCCCAACATTACAACCCACCACCCACATACCCCTACTCTAAACCCACCCAAACCCCCCTTAAAAAAACCTAACACTAAGCCCCAGAAGATCTCCCTACCTTGAGTCGTCTTCACCCAGCCGGGCCGAACTCTTCATCCAATCCGGGCGATGTCTTCATCCAAGCGGCAAAGAAGAAATCTTCCATCCGGTGATGTCTTCATCCAAGCGGCAAAGAAGAGGTCCTCCATCGGGGCAAAGTTTTCCTCCAAGCGGCATCTTCAATCTTCTTTCTTCGGACCTCCGACGCAGAACATCCAGCTGGCCCGACGACTGAAAGACGAATGAAGTTTCCTTTTAAAATGACGTCATCCAAGATGGCGTCCCTTGAATTCCGATTGGTTGATAGGATTCTATCAGCCAATCGGAATTAAGGTAAGAAAATCTGATTGGCTGATTCAATCAGCCAATCAGATTCAAGTGCAATCCGATTGGCTGATCCAATCAGCCAATCAGATTGAGCTCACTATCTATTGGCTGTTCCGATCAGCCAATAGAATGCGAGCTCAATCTGATTGGCTGATTGGATCAGCCAATCGGATTGAACTTGAATCTGATTGGCTGATTGAATCAGCCAATCAGATTTTCTTACCTTAATTCCGATTGGCTGATAGAATCCTATCAGCCAATCAGAATTCGAGGGACGCCATCTTGGATGACGTCATTTAAAGGAACCTTCATTCGTCTTTCAGTCGTCAGGCCAGCTGGATGTTCCGCATCGGAGGTCCGAAGAAAGAAGATTGAAGATGCCGCTTGGAGGAAAACTTCGCCCCGATGGAGGAC